>NC_137697.1:44392625-44553291 GCF_964034855.1 Anser brachyrhynchus
AGAAAAGAAAAGAAAAGAAAGAAAAGAAAAGAAAAGAAAAGAAAAGAATGCGCTACCATCTGCTCAGCAGGGACAAAACAAGAAAATAAAACAGAAATACATTACCATGCCACTATATGAATCCACAGTTCACTCCCTCTTTGAATGCTGTATGCAGTTCTGATCCCCTTATTCCAACCAGAATATATTAACAATGAAGAAAATTCAAGAAGCAGTAATAATGACCAAAGGTATGGAGCAGCTTCTGTATAAGGAACTCTGGAGCACGCTAGGACACTTCAGAAAGAAAAGCAGACAGTTGGGGATGAGAGAATATCATGGATGTCTAAAAAAATCAAACATGTCAACATGACAAAACATGTCAAAGACAGTTCACACCAAATGCTTCCCTCTTCTCACAAACAAGGAGATACTTTCCTATCTAAACATTTTCTCACCTCGCTTTTGAATCCAAAATTAAAATAATGTTTTAGAAGATGAAAAATTAGTTTCACTACGCAGTTCAGGGAGGCAAATGTCATCCGATAATGACATTTCTTAAACTTAGCAGAAGTATATCATACTGAGGCATGTGCTAAGATTAGAAAAAGTAGAAAAGCGGCTTATTTTATACTCTTACCAGGTAGGTGGGTCTGCTTACATTTTCTGCATTTTTCAAAATTTAGTATATTTAAAATACACAGAAAGAGTCTTCTCATAAGAAAAAGAGAGATGAAATTTGTCCTCAGGATATTAAATCACCAAAGCTTTGATACAGCGTGTGAAGAGTATGGACTAAGCAGCCTTTCTAGTCTCTTCTGGTGATTCACTCTTGCTGATAAACCAGCAACAGTGAAAGATCTTAGCAAAGACTGAGAATTTAAATCAGCACTCTGCTCATATGCAGTCAAGAGAATAATGAAATGAGGCATACACTAAACCATAATTAAATTTTGTTTGTTTTTTGTTTATTTTTCAGTGGGGTGGAGGAGTCTGGTTGGGACTCAGCACTCTGGTATGCTCACCCTCCCTCTCAGCACTTTGGTTGAGGTTGCAGTTAAC
Source organism: Anser brachyrhynchus (assembly GCF_964034855.1). Taxonomy (NCBI): domain Eukaryota; kingdom Metazoa; phylum Chordata; class Aves; order Anseriformes; family Anatidae; genus Anser; species Anser brachyrhynchus. The sequence goes on from NC_137697.1 coordinate 44,393,667, forward strand.
TCCCTTAATACAGACAGTTCACCTTATGGTAAGCTCAAGCTTAATAGCAAAGATATTAAGCTTCTTTAGATAGCAGAATTATATTCCTCATACTAGTTTTGTGCATTGTACAACTCAAAATGAGTTTATTCTTATATTCTTGCAAGTACACAATCTTGCCAGAAACCTCCACTGGCAGGTGACTTACTTTTTCTGAAGAGCAGCACCCATCTTCCAGTTTCCAATTTAAAGGAAGTTTATTATCAGATTCTTCACTGGATCATCTCTTTTTCTGACAGGTTACAATAATAGAGGCATTAAAATTGGATCTTGGCTTGCAAATGAAGAAAAAACAGTTCTCTAAAGAAGACAGAAAGAAACTGAAAAGTACAGAACTCAAAATAAGCCCCCAAAACCCTTCTTTTCAGTGCTTTCCCTAACACACCTTGAAACTCTCCTGAAAAAAATGTCCTTATTTCAGTGAAAATTAGAGCCAATTATTGCAATTAGTAGTTACTATACTATAATTAGACAGTTAGTGAATACCTATATATATATATTTCTCCTGAAACAAAAGTATCAGAATATTACTGGAAAATTATGCATCAAGTTTATTAGAAATGATTCAAAAAAGAAACCCATGGAATATTTAGATAACTTCGTTTCAATTAGTCTTTACTAGTTACTGTTAAAAAACCATCAATAATACAAAGCAGTATTGATTGGTGCTCAAATGTTTCAATGTTCTGTTATCTCGTATTAGCAGAAATATATATCTAATTTATATATTCCATTGTTTAGCCATTGAAGAACATGTGATATGTATCAGTCCCTCATAGCACTGCCACTTTGTCACACGTGCCTTTGGTTTACACAGATCTCCAGATCTCTCATGCTCAAAACTTTCAGATATTTTACTTAACCTGTATCAAGAAGTCATACCAGAGAAGGGAGAAGACAAAGCACTTACTTAATGATGCAGTGAGATGTATCTGACTCTGACAGCCAGAAGCAAAGGACCATCCCCTACAGAGTTACAGGTGAAATTGCCCAGGAAGATCTCCTTTCCAGTTGTTGAGAAAATCCTGAAAGACATGATATTAGGAGTAAGTTTTTGGTTGCCAAAACAAGAAGTTGAATATTAAGAAGTTTTGTTTGTGGAGTTTTGTTACACAACTCAGTTGTGCTGGCAGCTACAAATCCAATTGACAGTCGTTGGAGGGTTGTGTCCTGAAGTTTCATTTAAGCTCCTTTCTGGATGAAGCCACTCCAGCCAAGAGTGCAAGAGCTGATTCAGAAAAGCAAATAATGCGGTACTCTTTGAAACTGCCTCGTGACACTTACTCTGAAATAGGTTCTCACAGAGCAGAGCTCTGCAAGTGCAAAATTTAAGTACACTTATTATCTTTTACTGTTTGACTTTGACTTTGACTTATTAACTTTGTTAATTTGGGGGAATAATAAATGTATTTCAGTATTTAAATATATATATAATATATATTTAAAATAAAACCTCTTTAAATGTAAAAGTGATTTTTTTTTTCCTAGCAAAGTTTGCAGACAAAATTTTGCCTCAAACCACACTTTTACCAAAGTTGGTAGAGGAAAGGTTCAAGCCGTCCCTTTTGAACAACCCTCAGAGACATTCTCAGAGACCCTTCAGCCTACAGAGAAGGATTCTGAGGAGCAACCTCATGGCGGCCTGCAGCTCCCTCACGAGGGGAGTGGAGGGGCAGGCGCTGAGCTCTGCTCTCTGGGGACAGCGACAGGACCCGAGGGAACGGCATGGAGCTGGGACAGGGGAGGGTCAGGCTGAGTGTTAGGGAAAGGTTCTGCACCCAGATGGTGGTCGGGTACTGAAACAGGCCCCCCAGGGCAGTGGTCACAGCACTGAGCCTGACGGAGTTCAAGAAGAGTTTGGACAATGCTCTCAGACGTGTGGTCTGATTTTTGGGTGGTGCTGTGTGGAGCCAGGAGTTGGACTTGATGATCCTTATGGGTCCCTTCCAAATTGGGGTTTAAAAGATTCTGTGATTCTGCAACATCACCCAGACACCTCCTTGTACCATTTCCCTCTTCTTCGGTTAGAAAACATTTTTAGGCTTATGTCTGGCTTATCTGTGTCACCATAAAAGTATGGTTAAGGTTTTTATTTCCTTTTTTTTTTTTTTTTTTTTTCCCTAGGCACCATCCAAAGAGTAATTGCTATAGCAGTGCAGTTGATCTGACCCTTGGCAGTGATTCCAAAGGAAGTAGCTGGGATCTAATACCCAGAAGTCAGTGCCTTGGAAGATGTGTGGATGGCAGGACAAAGTAAACTCCTAGTCAGGTCTTCCATTCAACAGAGACTAGATACATAAATAGTAATTGCACAGCATATTCATTCAGGATTCATAATACCTGATTGAGGATTCATAATACCTGATTGTTTCCTGCATACCTTTATTATTTTCATAAATACATAAGCATAGTTGGCACCAGTGTATAAACTCAACCACTACCCAAATGGAAAAACGTACTTAAGACCTTTGAAACTTACTTTGAAATCACAGAGGAAGTAATCATCAAGATGGTTTTATAAGACACACTTGTTTTTATATACCAGCTGTGTCTTCAGGGGATGTCTCTGTAGGGGTGGTAATCCATGGTACACAAGCATAACACTTATTTTAAATTGTTATAAAGCTTTTATGGTCTCTGCAATACAGACAGAAATCAAGGTGCTTCACATTTTTGCAGCAGTTTACCAACCCACAGTGTTTACCAACACAATATAGACTGACTTCATCTTAGCAATGAATGTATTGTTTTCTACCAGCATTTCTTCCCTAGGTTAAAAGTTAAATACCTCTTGACTATATTTCCTTTTTAAAATCTTCCCATAGAGAGCCTCAGCAATTTTCTAGTGAAGGTCAAGCATTTTAGGAAAAAAAATGTAATTCTGGGTTTATTTTCATTATACAAAGAGAAAAAGACTATACATTTTTTTGTTTAATTAAAGGAGAAGAGGAAGAGGAGGAGGAGGAGGAGGAAGAGGAAGAGGAAGAGGAAGAGGAAGAGGAAGAGGAAGAGGAAGAGGAAGAGGAAGAGGAAGAGGAAGAGGAAGAGGAAGAGGAAGAGGAAGAGGAAGAGGAAGAGGAAGAGGAAGAGGAAGAGGAAGAGGAAGAGGAAGAGGAAGAGGAAGAGGAAGAGGAAGAGGAAGAGGAAGAGGAAGAGGAAGAGGAAGAGGAAGAGGAAGAGGAAGAGGAAGAGGAAGAGGAAGAGGAAGAGGAAGAAATCACATATAACCTAACCAGCTCAAGGTAATAGATACTTAGAGCTCTTAAAAAAATTAAATTAAATTAAATTATCAGTCTCTCCAAAGATAACACAAGTCCTGAATCTACAAATCTAAGTAAGACTAGGTTCTTCAACTAGTCTCAGGGGAAAAAAAATCTAATATTACATAATTTAAGGACTTGCCTTCTGCATTTATAGTCACTGTGTGATTATGGATCCATAGTTCCTTAATCATAGAATATCAGAAATCATACCATTACATCAAAACCACTATCTTTTTGATTATTGTAGCTTACATTAGTTACATATCAGAGCTCCAAATGTGGCATTTTTGGAAGGGTAAGCTATAAAGAGACTTGAGCTGTGCTCGTAATGAGAACATCCAGAAATCACATATTTTTCATATGCAAAATGCATGCTTTTTAAGTCTAAGCCAGTGCTACCTTTGACAGTTAAATATATCCTATAAAAGCCTTGTCCTCTGAATCAAAATGTAACTCTGAAACATTGACCAATTTAACTGTCTTGTACTTTGCTCCATCTCCTCACCTTTTCAGCATTTAAAATTTTCCAGAGTACTACATGTATCTGTTTCCACAATGATTGCACTAGCATTTGCATGGTTACTGATTAACCTCTACATGGAGATAAAGGATTATCCTGACACAAGACAACTTTCAAAGCACTTGTGTTGTTCTTTTTTTTAACCAGCTACATTCTTCCTTTGACAAACACAGTCCAAGTGCAGTTAATTATGAAGTTCTGAGCATTTGTTTTTACTTCAGTAAATGTGTGAGGAATTGCCTTCTGATTGTCCACTATATATATTGATTTCACTGTATCACAGCAACTATTTGTTGAAGTAACTTCTGCTATATTATTTTAAAGCATATAACACCTGCTTTTCAGACATGTGGGCAGCCTAGATTTTCTTGATGAAGGGAACATCAGGTGCTCACTAAATCTTAATGTCAAACCCCATGTGTTACAGACTCAGCACACACAATCCCTACAAGTAAAGAATGTTTCTTAAATTGTTGTTTATGACCACTCTGTTTGAATTTGGATACATAACATTACTTCACAGGTTGTTGAGCGTCTATTAATCAGTGTTTTTGAAATCCCTGAGAGCACTGCCAAATACATTGATAAAAAGGAACCCTTAAATTCCAGATGTTATGACAGGTGAGTTGTGATGACTAACTAGAGAATTAACACAGTCTTTCAACAGCAAATTCAAGCAACTGTGTTTACAAAGTAATGAGCACAGGAACAAAACTGTGACCATGACAGTCCCCTATACTTTATCTATATTTCATGAAGTGGTAACTCCATGGCTACTAGTCTGCTAAACTGTGAATTAAACACAGCTTCCACCTCTTCAGTATTAACTCCTCGCACACTCTCTCTAGCTAGCTGCTGAGTTACCAGGGTGGTGTGCTCTGGAAACTGGCAACTGGGGCAACTGTGCATTCCTTGGCTTGCTTTTGCTATCCAATGCCCTTAAAAGATCGTATTTTCTTCAGAGTCAACCCCAAAGCAGGCCTCATGTAGCCTGGTGCATATCTATGTCTTCCAGCTGGTATGCATCTGAGTCACCAGTATCTCCCTTATGATTTTCCCTAGTGAAGAGAGTCAGAATGAACTATTGTTAAAATGAGGCTATGTGGACTTACATTTTCCTTGCTGTCACATTTTCCAATCAGTTGTGCCTCTGCAAAGCCAGTGGAAAATACTGTCATCTTTTGCAAGACCACAAAAGATATATTAATGTGGAGGCTGCAGGCTACAAGTGTGCACAGTACGTGAAGCACTGTGAATCACCAAGCTGTAAATTGTCCCTAGATTGTTTGTGGTGGTAGTGACAAATGCAGTGTAATGCCATGTTAAAGCAGAACAAAGACATTGTGAACTTGAACAGGATGGAAGAAACAGAATGTGTGTGTATTTAAACACAAATGGTTATAATCAAAAGCAGTGTGGCCAGCGGGGCAAGAGAGGTGATTTTCCCACTCTGCTTTGCTCTCGTGAGACCCTACCTGGAGCCCTGTGTTCAGCTCCAGGGCCCCCAAGCACAAGAACGGCATGGATGTATTAGCGCAAGCCCAGAAGAGGGCCACAAAGATTATCAGAGGGTTAGAGCACCACCCCTATGAAGACAAACTGAGGAAGTTGGGGTTGTTCAGCCTGGAGAAAAGGAGGCTCCAGGGAGACCTTGTAGAGTTTTCCTGTACCTAATGGGGGCCTACAGGAAAGCTGAAGAGGGACTGTCAGAGATTGTAGTGACAGGACAAGGGGTAAGGGCTTTAAAATAAAAGAGGGTAGGTTTAGGTTAGCTATAAGAATGAAATTCTTTACTCAGAGGGTGGTGAGGCACTGGAGCAGGCTGCCCAGAGACGCTGTGTATGCCCCATACCTAGAAGTGTTCAAGGCCAGGTTGGATGGGGCTTTGATTAACCTGTTCTGGTGGGAGGTGTCCTTGGCCATGGCAGGGGGAGTTGGAATGAGATGGTGTTTAAGGTGCCTTCCAACCCAAACCGTTCTATGATTCTATGATAATATACATTGAGTCTATTTTTAAAAGGTACCAAAGGCAATATGTTTCAGTTGCTAAGAAATAATTGTTACCACTCTCAAGATGCTGTAATTGAAAGCTGAGCAATGCTATTGAGACCATCAATCATGCAAATTAAGAGCGAATTACACCAGGGATTAGGAGCATCAAGTTCTTTGAGCAAAAAGCTACTAAATTAAATGGAAAATCTATATACTACCAGCATACTGTGGAGAAACACCAGCTTCTGTTGCTGACATATTCTAGAATTAATAAAATGTTATGAAATGTGAGCAAAAGCCTACAATTAAAGCATGTGTGCGCGTCTGCATGAATGTGTGCATGTGTGACAGAGGGGTAGTTAAAAATAGATAACAAGTTTTATATTTAATCTTAAAGAGTATTTGATTCAGGACTTCTGTAGCAAATAGTTTGAGAATTGAATTAGGCTCTTTGAATTTACACTTTCATGTGTGATAAACCACACTTTTCATGAGATTTCCTGAAGAAACTCTAGTACTTAGTGGAAGTATTCAAGAGTAGACATACATTTGGAATAAGAAAAAAAAAAAAAAAAGACTGAAAAGCAAAAAAAAAATGAGGTTTGAATGACTTTCTTTAATATGTCTGAAGACATATTCTGCTGCAACTCAACATTTTAGCTAAGGTTTCAAAATCTGATGCCTTGATTTTATGTTTACATCTAAGACATTTCTGTTTACATATGAATAAATCACAGATACATAACTCTACAAAAAATAAAATAAAATAAAATAAAATAAAATAAAATAAAATAAAATAAATAAACCTCAAAGACATAATCACTGTACTTTGTGGCAAATAACATACTTCAATATAGCTCATTATTGTTTTTGTTGAACTACAGATTTACTTTCAAAGATGACACTGTTTAACATTATTTAAAGGTCATAATTTAAATCTTAATTAAAAGTCTTCATTACAAAGCAGTCAAGCATATAAGCAAAATTTTTCCTCTGCTTTTTACATCAACTGCTTATAAAATTAAGGAAAAATTGGACGGAACAGAACTGGTTTCTGTTTGTATAGGCATACAGGTAGAAATATGACTGAATTTGTCAAATGCCTTTGTATTTTAAAAATGTGCTTCAGTTTTTGTTAAACTTCTCTGCTTAATCCAGTTTCTCCAGTTTAAAATTTGTTGCTATGCAGATATGTTTCCTCAGGTTGTACAGCAATCAACTTCCATGTTCTTCTTCTCAGATAATAGCAAGTGATGGTAAGAGCCTTGGTCATTAATAATCAGTAAAAGGGGAACTACAAGAGACTTCCTGGAGCTAACCACATTGGGGAAATGAGAGTGTTGCCTCCTGCTTTCACCATGACCGCTTGCTCTCCAGCAAAGGTGAGAGGTCACAAGGCAAGCTGTCATTCGCCAGCACTACCTCACTGGTGTCCATGCCCGTGTGAGTTGGTTGATACGAGAAAGACAATTTCTCACCAAATTCCCTGCTTGTTACTTGCTTCTGTTTTTGTTTTTGTTTTTGTTTTTTCCCATGACGCATTGTAAAAGCCTAGTTACAGAACTGGTTTCATTATGTCGTGTGGCAAGGCCAACCTCGAGAGCCACAGGGCAGTTCACAGGGCCTGTGGCCAGAGGGGATCCCACCCCACACCCTGCCCTAGCTGCCCCCAGGCCAGCCCAGGGGCCAGCAGCCTGCCTGAGGCCTGCCTGAGGAGGAGCAGAGGGCACGGCAGCTGGCGGCATCTGCTATATGGGGACATGTGTTCAGCTCCCGAACTGACTTTTTTTTTTTTTTTTCTCTTTCTTTCTTACTTTGTTGGCAGTTTTGTTTGAAACGGTTCTGCTTAGGTCTTGACCCACCAATGATCTCAGTGCAAGTGCGGGGAGGGCCACCGGCTGTTGCTCTGTTCTTGCACAAAGTACTTGTCAACATGAAGTGGCAAATACTCAGTTTGGCTCACCATTTACATTTTCACCAACTCCCTGATGTTGGAAACAACGATATCTTATAATCCTGTTTATTAGCAGGAATTGATATGCAGATTTTGCGTGCAGATTTTGCATGCAGATTCCGTGTGAGACTTATTTGTGTTTTCTGCCATGATTTCCACTGCAGGAATATTTCAGAAACATATTTCAGAAAATATGATGCTTTGCAATTGTCTTTAATTTTAAGCCTGAAGCCACTCCTGACTGATCTACCTTGATATTGTGATTACAACTCCTAAACTCTGGTAGTTGTGGATTTTATTTATTTATTTATTTATTTATTTTTTCCTTGCCTAGTGTTTATCTCCTAGTGCTAATATAGAGCACCATTCCACTAGTTTAAGCTAACCATTTGAAAATTATGTTCACATTGCATATTTGGCCTATGCCTGAGACTCCTAAACTTTTATTGTAATAACACACAGTGAGGCACCAGTCTCTCGGTTTGAAAATAACAGCTAACAACTGAGAAGCAGTAAGAGCAAGCTTTCTAAGCTGCCTCTTAGCTGTGGCTGCCTGCCTGAGCTCTCCATCTTTATGCAGTTAAACCTAGCCAGACTTCATTACAGTGCTGCAGACAAGACATAGATAATGCCTGGTAACCAGCTTCCTTGTGTACTCATCACTCTGATCCTTGGATGCTGTCAATTTTTTTTTAAGGATGGGACCAAATGCAGACATGACGTTTCTGTCTTACACCACAGGTAGTATTCTGTACATAAGAGTTTACTCTATTAGGCATTGAAAAGACAAAGTATAATCAATTCTTTGCAAGGCTGCATGCATCAATGAAAAGAGTACAACTGACATGTTAAGGAAAAAATGTTTTTTGTGCTAATAATAATAATTAAGCATTAATTATTATTTTAGATATTGGTGAGAATGTGCTTACTTCTCTTTATCCTACATATTTTCAGGCACATAAGACTATTTACTCTCCCTAGGAAAAAATAATAAAATAAAATAAAATAAATAAAATAAAATAAAATAAAATAAAATAAAATAAAATAAAATAAAATAAAATAAAATAAAATAAAAAAGGAAAAAAAAGCTATAAGCTGTGGAAACAGTGGAAAACAGTGGAAGATCTTGTGAATCTGTGATAAGAGAGGTGTAGCTGCAGCATTAATAGATCGTATCTTGGTTTGCTCTTTGGAACATATGGTGAAGCTATGACACCCCATGAAATTGTTATTCTCTTTGTAACAACGAGATTAGTCATGAGTTTGTCAGATCAGTAACCTAAATAAACAGGGATCATAACCTGCAGAGAAACCAGCCCATCTCCAGTACCTTCAACAGGAGGTAAGTGGCCAACATGCAGAATAATTGTCTGATAATTGTGGAACAAAACATGACATGAAAATAAGACTACTTTAACAATACAGGCATACAGTTGTGAAAGGCCAAAGATTATATATGAAAAACAAAAAAAAATCACCTGTGTGCATGTGCTGGTAATAGACTTATAATATTGATGACTTAGACAGATTCAGTTGAAAACTGAACAGTTTGAAATCCCCTATGACTGAATTTTTTAAAGCATCTAAATGAAGTGACTTTTCTCATCTGTAAGCTGGAGGTTTTCAATAAGTTCCAATATGTAATTGGACTCCAGTTGCATTTGAAAATACTACACTAATTGTCTGTCACTGTATGTATTCCACTGGTATTCAGAAATAACTTGTGGTGTGTGGTAAAGCAATACAGTGATAATACTTTACCTAAATGCCTGCAAAAACCCTGATGCAAGAATTAGTTTCTATGGACATTTGCATTTTGTTTCCAAACTACTTTTGTATGCACTTTTATATTTGTTTTCTGTGATTTCATTCCAGAAAAGAGTCATCTCATATTGTCTTTACACATACAGAAGAGAGAACATATGCATTGAAAGTATTTATGGGGTCCGGGAGCTACATCACATAACAAACAATATTAGAGTGAAGTTTCACTAACAACCTTTATTTTGTATTAATGTCACTGTAAAGTCACCTTTACTTCACCCTTTTTCTTCACTTAGGCTCCACATCCGTCTCTTTCTCTAGACAAGTTAGTCAAATAAGTATACAGTGCTTTATATTGCTAATGCCTGTAAGAACTACCTGTACTTGGATTTAAATCCTACATCGCCATATTCTACGACATTTGAGGTATACTTGCATATTCTGGATTTCCTAGATTCAATGGCAAAATTCCAGTTAAGATTTAAATTGTGAAATAAAGAAGTATATAATACCAGAAACACTTGCCGTTTCTATGCCAATATATATGTATAAGTTTTGGCTACAACAGTTTCACTGTGAGCACTCGTTCCATGTGATCACAAATGACATAGATTTCCTTGAGGTGTATCACAGAAGTTTTGAAGGAGCACCTTAAATCAGCACGACACACACAAAAAAAATCCAGTTCTACGCCCCTCTTGGCCCACAAAATTCCATTTTACCAGCAGATCTTATTTGGGAACCAGACTGTTTCAAATGTATAATGTCAAGATGTAATCAATGCATTTAGCAGGCATCCCCTGGATATTAGCTAGGGAGAACAGACAACACAAGAACAAGAAGAGGAAAAAATTCAACTCCTAACTGTCTTTTTCTATATGTATGTAATTCAGTCGGGTCCCACAGTGTGATCTCAAGGAGCAGGGTAGGAGCAGTGTCATTTCAGAAGCGGCTCAGACCATGTAGCTTAGTCTGCTTTGTGTGGCCTCTGTCATGGGCATGCTTCTGTGCCATCAGCTCATCTAGAGATGCCTCAGAGCTCCCTGGTGCAGATGTGCAGTGTCCATGTGGGCCCTCCTGAAGCGCAGTGAAGAAGTACATCACATAAAGTTGCGTGAGCCTGCATCTACCTCCCTCTGGTTTTGAGAACTGGGAACTAAAGCCCAGGCTCAAGCAAGAAGGGATTGGGCCATCTTTCTGTCTTAAGTCCCAGGTGACCTTTGTGACTCTAGTCACTAGGCTAGCATAAAAGTGTACTCTAGGCACATGCTGAGAAAATCCAAATTTTCCCTTTAAGATTGGTATTGTTAAATAATACAATCTAAGTTCTTGTTCGAGCACACATTATAAACAATGCAGGAATTATTTCCTAAATGATGGAAATTATCGATGATTGGCAATGGAAGCATAGATTATTTTCTTGAGCTTGCCTGGCTTAGGGAAAAAACAGTCACCATAAAAGGGTAATTTAAATCATCTTTCAATTAATTTATTGCTACAATACATATCTGTGCAGTTGTTGTTACACACCCTGAGCTGCTTCTAATACAATGCATTTCAAGAAATGTTTTCTGACATTACTCTTTGCATAAAGGTTTTTCACAGAGGAAATTACTTTAGCACATCACTTCAATTTCTGTTAGTAAGTTTTCCTCTGGGAATGTATGGCTTTTCTTTGTGAGTAGTGTGGAACACAGCTACTGCCACTCTTCTTTCAAAGACAGAAACCACATGCAAAATATGAAATGTAGGTTTTCTGAAACACAGTAGCTATCCTGACCAGAAAATCCGCTATGTAAACCTGCTATATGTTAACCACTTTTTTTTTAATTAGTAGTAACAGAACATCATTTTCAGAAATTAAATTAAAAAATAATAATAATAATAAAATATGCCATTCTGAAAGAAATGATGACACTGAATTCATAGGAGAAATCATGTTTCCTGGATTTACAGTTAAGGATAAGCATTTATGAGAATACATCTTGATCCCTGTAAGTCATGACTTTTCAGGAAATTTGTATAACCCAATCTTATTTTACAGAATGCATCTTGGTAAATCTTCAGTATTTCTCTAGTGTAGGACTGAATTGTCACGCATTGCTGGTCTCAGTCCATTTTGCAGACTGGTTGAGTATCCTCCTGGGTACTCATTAAAATAAAATAACTGTCTGAAACAATACAACCACTCTTCCTGAGCTTTTCAGTTTCAGCCCTTTGCTTGACCTCCACATAATTGTGAGAGATGTTTACCACAGAGGAGGGAAGAATGGTACCTTGGCAGACTTTAGCCTCTCTTCCCTTTAATGTCACCCCAGTAGAGAGAGATGCATCTAAACATTCAACTACTTCTGATTCCTAGGAGGAAATCTGCTATTTCACTCTCAGAGGCTGCTTGCAGTGTTTCCCTAGAGTGACTGATGCTGTGCATTGCAAAATGACTGAGACTCTGCATTGTCTTCTGGAGCTAGCAAAGCCTGCTCCAGGCTTTCAAATGGTCCTGGCAATGCTACTTCTTGTCATCTCCTGTCATGGCCATCCAGGAACAGCACTGAGTAACTCACTGTGGTGGAGCAGATTTACACTGTAGATAGACTTCAGTGGTAGCAGCAGTGTACTGGATTCATGGCCTGAATCTGACCATGACGCAGATTAGATCAGATTGTCCTTCCATTCCTGACATGCATTAAGTAAAACTCATCTACTTCTTAATTCAGGAGAGGGATAGAGATTGTCTGAGAGAGAAGGGATTAAAAAAAAAAAAAAAAAAAAAGAGGATGAAAAGGATGATCCTTAACTTTAAAGATATACCCAGAAGTATTACTTATTTTAGCAATAAAAAATGCTACCTGTCAGACGTGGCAGGACACTGAATTCCTTTTAACTGTGTGAAAGCTTAAAACTTATTCCATGTAATATCCATTTGTTGCAGGCCACTCAGAACCCAGCCTGTTGTTAGTCATAGGACCACAGCTAATGGGCTCTCTGGACACAGCAGCTTATGTAGGGGCTCAGCTGTGTGTCAGAATTTGCCAGAGGAAACAGACTAGGGAGGAAGTAGCAGCACCATCAGAACTGAATGTATTGGACCCAGCAAGTGCACAACCACGTGTGGGCTTCGGCTCCACGCAGCTAAGTCAGAGCTCAGTCAGCTGCTCTCTTTCAGTCTGTAACAGGGACTGATAGCCTGGCACACTGAGTTCAACAGTAAAACTCCTACGTAATTCACTGGAGTGAGATTTTGCCTATACAACTACTTCTGTACCTTGGGAATTTTAATATATTAATCCCTGCACAAGAAATTGCAGAAATAAGGGTTGCAATCTTCACAACCATGTGTTCTTTTTAGTATATGGAAACTACACAGCAACGTAACAATCTAGTTTAGTAGGTTACTAATCCTGATTAGTAGGGTTTTACAAGATTATGAGTAACACATCTCCTGTTATGTGTCATTTCTAGCATTTTAGCAATTTTAGTGAAACTACTAATTTTAATCATATTTATTAGTCAAATATGGGTACTAAACAGTAATAGAACTGTGCAAGTACTTTTGTTCACCCAATTTTAGGCTATTTTTCTTTTCCTAGTAAGGGTCTTGAAGTAGCCTGAAAGTTGGTAGCAGATAACACCTCTTCCTCCAACTTCCCTCCCCACCACACCTCACTCAAAATGTCTGAAAATACTGAAATTAAGTCTGGGGTTTTTAGGTTAGCCAGAGACGTGAATTGGAAATACTGATACTGTAAGTTGGCTAAGCACACTGGTGAACAGTCCGACAACTTATTCCCTGATACTTCCAATCAGCAATGTGTTCCTACTTCATGACCCCGAAAGAAATCCAGATTGAGTCTTCCCTGTGTGTAACACTTTTGACTCAAACTCCACTGACATCACTAAGATACCTAATGGAATTTTTAGGTTCTGGATCTGAATCTAAAGACCAGATCATAGAATCATAGAATCACAGAATCATAGAATCTTAGAATAGCTCAGGTTGGAAAGGACCTTAAAGGGATGCCACCCGCTAGATCAGGTTGGCCAAGGCCCCATCCAGCCTGGCCTTGAACACCTTAAGGGATGGTTTACACTTGCCTTAGGGATGTCAGTGCTGAGTATGTGATGATATTCAGTCTTTGCTCCAATATCTGCACTTTCCATTTGAGTTTGATGGCAAAATAACTACCCTTCTAGTTGTAGTCAGCAAATTTTATGATACTCAGAGGCAGAAAGGTCAGGACAGTCTCTTTTATAGACAGCTACAACGTAATGAAAATAGAGTACTGTGACCTACTGGTTTTGGGAACTTCAGTTGTATAATTCCATGTTCTTAACTGTTCCAGTTTCCCAATAACACCATGGGAAAAAAAAAAAAAAAAAAAAAAAACAGCAGTTACAAATACGACAAAAAGCTTTTTTTCACATTTTGCCATTGCACTTTACCATCTATTCTCTATTAACTGTTCTCTTAATTTGTTTGCTCAGTCTTCTCTCTTGAGCAGATAAAAAGGATTCATTAAAGCAAAGCCTAATGCTGTCAGTGTCAGGAGAGCTGACAACCCTGGCAGTTTTGGCAAGTCTATTAAGCTGACCTAAGCATGCTAATATTTAATAAATTACTTCTATTCACAGCAGTACTTTGCAAGCATCATTTGCGTATTTCATACATCTACAAGAAACTAAGTTATGCAATTCTAATGAGTAATAAAAAAGCAGACCCCACCTGCTACCTTTATCTTTACATACAGTTCTGTCCTAAAAGAAGCAGCAACAGCATATTATCGCTTGTACCAGAAGCACGTCTTGAGATTACAGAAAGGTCTAACATCAGTTTCGTGACAGTACTCCATTTCAGAGACTATTAGAAAAAAAAAAAGAAGAAAAAAGAAAGTAAGAAAGTAAGAAAGTAAGAAAGTAAGAAAGAAAGAGAGAAAGAGAGAAAGAGAGAAAGAGAGAAAGAGAGAGAGAGAGAGAGAGAGAAAGAAAGAAAGAAAGAAAGAAAAAGAAAGAAAGAAAGAAAGAAAGAAAGAAAGAAAAAGAAAAAAAACGGCACTGGACAATCAAAAACGATTTTTTTTTTAATTTTTTTTTCAAGGATTTCCTGCTATAGCCCTTTTGCAGAACAGATGTTCTGAACCTATCTGAAGAACATCTGTTATACCCATATAGTATAGTTTATCTCCAGTTTATCCAAAGGGAAGAAACAGATTCTACAAATCAGTGACATTTGCTGTCACTGCGATAGCACTTAATATGGTAGAAGATACTCTGAAGAGTGATATTCATAAGTGAAATATATAACAGTACTAGTCAGCACCATCCAAGTAAAAGCTTTTATCCTCCCTAGTAGCATTTGCCATTCTTTAATTGAAACAAGGCTTTTAAAGCAAGAAAGCATTGTACATTCATCTCTTACACAAGAGAACAAATTTGTAGCAGAAGTGTTATCGTTTGATAAAGATCTTGAAAAAAAAAATCTATGAGGCTTCTAAAGAGCTCATTTCAAAAAAGGAAATGATCTTGATTCTTGCCTCCTGAAAGATTAATGCCATTGTTTAGGTAATATAGTAAATACTGGGGTGGGGGAAGGAACCCTACTGTCTGATAGGAAACATAATCAATAAGCAGCATGATTTACTTAACTGTAGATTTACCTGAAAGCTATTGTCAGGCAAGTGCAGAAATGAGGGTGGAGCAGTCCTATCACATCATTTCTCCAGCCATTTGTGATGATCACAGTAACAAAGATTGGCTAGTGACAGCTGATTTTTTATTCATTCTCCATTTTCAGGTTTTACAAAGGGTACTGCTGACCTCACTTGTTTATTCATGCAAAGTTATTTCGGAGGTGGAAAAAAAAATAAAGAACACAGTTCTGTGAATAAACAGGATCATAGTTTTATCATATTTTTAAAGTCAAAACCATACCTGTCCCCAAAAGAAAACACACACACACACACAAAACAAACAAACAAACAAACAAACAACCTCTCATCGTTATAAGGATTAAGTAGACAAAAACTATCACACAAGTTCACATTCTTATATTTTGTATAGAACTTATACACCACTTATTCAAGTGAGGCTAACAACATATCAGGAGCTTCACACAGATGCAGACCACTTAACGAGGAAAATAAAACAGTCTTCTCCATCAAGGATTATATTTCTGCTTCCCCAGGGAAAGAGAAATTACGGTGAAGCCAACTACAGCAGGTAACATGTGTGTTGCTTACTTGTAAGAGTGGTGAAGGCTTCAAATAAAGGATAGCTAGGCACTTAGGTAATGAGGAATCACTGCTTCAAAATCACATCAGAGTACCCCCTAAGCAATTCTCCTGGTTCTTTTATTAACTTAGTTCATCCTTCCATGACAAAACAGTACTTACACTAGGTACCGCAACTATCATTTTGTGAACAGTACAGCTCATTTAAGGATTATATTACAATGAACAAACCAACTCACCCTTTTACACATAAAAAGAAATCATGAAGGTATTGTGTTGAGAAGGGTAGAAAATATAATCAGCTTAACATTCATTTTCTAGGTTTTCATGTCAACATAAATCAAATGCCATTTGCTTCCAGAATTCACAGCAAAAGGTCACTGTTAATCTTCAGAGATGATGTATACCAGAAGCGCTGTTAAAGACAGGCCTTCTTACACAGCTCAGTTTTGGTGTTTTATGGCATGAGATCTTGCACTTGTCAGAGAACAAAAAATACAGTTGAGTAAGAGCATGAAGAAATACCCTCTGTTGAACAAACTTAGTGTAGAAAAAGAAATATGGCAACACTTTTTCTCTTCTTTTCTTTAAACAAATGATCTTAAAATCTTATTTGATGATCCACGTGATGCTGATTAAACCACTCATCTACTGAATGGAACAGAATTCACTTATTCTGCACCTTAAATTCTATCTAAGAGTTTAGTTTTATGTCAAAACACTAGATATTCCTGTGATGCTTCTTTAAGTTTATGGAAAAAACACAAATTGAGGACATTGAAAAAAATATAGTTTGCCACAGAAGACCATGCAAATACCAGAAAAAAAAATAGTAATAGCAAAATCATCACAGAGAATATAAATTTACTTTAAAGATTCTTTTCTAATGTCATCTTGTTATGAACTAATTCCTCTTGTGGTAAAAGCCTTTACAAAGAAAGGACAGTGTGCAAAGGAACTTGTGACATCTGGCCTCCAATTTATGTTTGCATTAAACTGGTAATTTTTTAGAAACAAACCTCTTGAAAAGAAGTGTCTGGCATTGACGAAACTAATGCTGTTCTAAAAAGAAACACTTTTTAAAATTTGTCACTATTCCTTCTATTACTAACTACATATGATCAACACATAACAGTAAAAAAGCAATAAAACCATATTTCATAAGAAATTTATAGTATTTTTGTGCACAGCTGCTGATTTATGTAAGTGGACTTTACACTGCTAGGCAACGTCATTAATATACCAGAAAAGAAGGTTAAAAAGTAGGTCAGTGATATAGGACAATGGTTCTTCAACTTAACTCCCCTCCTCTGCCTCTGACTTGAAGCATAATGTTCATTCCTCAAATTTTGGAGCACTGAATAACACTGTAACATGACACAGAAAGCATGAATTAGACATTATCCATCCTTGATCTTTACACAAAATTCCCATGACATCTATAGAAATTCCACAGCTGCACAAAATAGAATAAGGTCTATGGCAAACAAAGCTTTCAGGATTTTTGCTCTTCAATAAATATCACAAGCATAAGAGAGACAACAAATGTTAACATTTTATTTGATTTGAACATATAAAGGTTGTAACTCTGAAACAATTCTTTTAGAGCCATCTTGTGGGGAAAATAAGCAATTTAAAAACATACATGTACTGTAATTTTCTACCAAAAAGATAAATGTTCAGTATGACATCTTCTAGTATTCATTTAAAAAAATAAATGTCTCACACTGTAAACTTTATATAACATTGTTTAAACTATTGGAACATGAAGGAAGTGCCTTTATGAACAATTGTATGTTAAAAGTTTGGTTTAAGATAGAAAATATATATATCAATAAGTTACAGATGCAATTTTTCTGAATTATGCTTTTAGGCCAGGTTTCATTCAAACTCCACCCAAATGCAGCCTCCAAAAATACGCACAAACCTAGAGAAGCTGAGGTTTGTTTCAAAGCTTGCTTGGCCAAATGAGTAAATCCAATGGAATTACTAAATGTAACCAAAATGGAGTAAAAACAAAATAACTCTAAATACAGTAGTAGATTCAGCAGTCAGAGCTGAAAAGTTTTTGTTCTTTAAATTCTTAACATTGCCAAATTATTTAAAGTTTTGGTAATCTGTTAGTTCTTAATGATTTAAACCAGTTGTTTATAAAGATCTCATTAAATGACAACTTTCTGTATGTGTCTACTTAAACGAAGTACAGGTTTGGCCAGTCAGTTTCAGAATAATTGAAAATTATGACACAAGCTTCAGCTATTGAAAGCAACCAAACATCAGCAGCTGCTTGATCTATGCATCTTGTCTACTAAGTAAAGCATTTAAATTGTATCCTAAAGAACAAATGCACACAGGTATTCCAGATAACTTAGTCCTTTTTAATTTAAGTCCTATTAAAATACTTGATTTAGGTAGAACATTAAAGCATATCACATCACATTTATCCAGCATGTATTTATCTTCTATTAATAAAAAAGTAAAACAGAATATCACAGAATATTTCTACAAAGTGCACAATCAAGAAGTTACACATAAATATGCACTTTTTTGAGCTGTTACAATCAGTGTATAGGATAGACTAGCAGGCACCTCTGTTAATTTGTGTTTGCTTATTTGTTTTTAATAAATATTGAAATCTGACAACAAAAGGGTCCTATGGTACCCAAAGCCTCTGACAGCTGTGACTAAACAAAACATACTGGCACCCAGAAATATAACCAGACAATTTTTGCTAAGGCAAGCACAAGGATGTCAATTTTTAATTTTACACTGCTGCCAAACTTAGTGTGAAAGAAGGTGTACATGTGCACTTACAGCTTCCCATAATATTTAAAGATGACAATGACATTTGCTTCCTCCACATCCTTTTTAAACTTTGGAAAGGAGCCCTGACTCAGGGGCACTCGCCTTAATAAGATTTTGGATTTCTTTGAATTTTGGATGTTCTTTATCAGCTACCAGCTGCAGCAAAATAGCTTCACTAGTAGTAACTATAATTCCAGTACGAGCAAGACGCTGAAATAGAAAAGAACAGAAAGAGACAAATGTGAGATGCTTTGAAGTGTGAGTGAGCATACGCTGTGTAAAAAAGATGGATGGTGTTTTTTAAAAACAGCTCCTATTAACAAGGTATTGCCAATTCAACTGCAGAACTTCTTAACAGTGCCATTTCTAAAACTAGGATGGAAAGTGAATTGTTAGACTTTATTTAGGAAAAAGGCTGCCCTGGGTTACAAATAAGGCTTTGTAGTTGGACTAGATTTTTTTCTCCAAGTCAGATTAATTAAAAAGAAGTCCCACCCCCTCTTCTATTAACACCACTTTTCCCCTATATACTGTTGAGGATAGCTTTCTTCACTTTCATGCAGATTTAAAAGGCCTTGGGAAAAAGAATATAGCTAAATCAGAGCAAAAGGGGTTAAGCAAGAAACATAATTGCAACACTTTCTCTTTCAGGGCTTGTTATATACTAGCATTTTAGCCTTTGGACTACACAGCACAGTCATACTAATAACCCCAGAGACAAGAGAGAGAAGCTCTTCTACAGAACTTATATATCATACTAGTAAAACAGTGGTTGCTTTTAACTGACTTCTCATTATAGCCTAAGTAACTCCCAGCCTAGTTCTGAAAGAATACAGAATAAAAAGAATAGCTGTATAAAAAGCAAAACTGAAAGAGGTCTGCTAGATGTTTTAAGTGTGCTACTAAACAAAGCAATTTTTTGAGTAGTCCAAGCCATGTGACATACTGCAGTTTTTATACTTTTAAGACTTCGGTTGCTGCCCATCTATATAGCAGAGTTATCCCTAAGTAAGGGATGCTCCTACCCACCCCACCCCCTCTACTCCCAATCTTCACAGCAATAGAACAGATGTTTTGGCAGTAAAACTCCTAATGGATCTGTCTTTCCTTCCATCATCCTCTGCCTAGCTGTATGATTCACCAAATCTAGTGCATCTACAAGGTTCTGAATTTACCAAGGGAAGGAAAGAGGCAGGAAATACACAAATAAGTACATTTTCAGTCTGGTTTCTACTGTAATTACTAAAGGAAAGAGATGCTCCAGACTTTCTAGGGCAGACAAAGGTCACTGCTGTTTAGTTCTTCAATTACACAGCACTTGATAAGGAAAAATTATTAATTTAGGGGACCAGTAAAATGTACACGTATTTCTTCAAGGAAAGGAAACGTTTTTAGAAGATTGCCCACCAGACAAAGGAAAGAAACAAGCATGCACTGTGTCTACATCACAAGAAGCCATTAGAATAGATGAAGAGTAAAATTCAGCAGGAACAGATTCAGCTGGCTCAATCTAAGATTAAAAGTGACACAAGGCCTCTTCTGCAGATAGGGCAGAGATCAAGAACAGCCACAACCTTTACCAGCTGGGTTGGATTATTTTAATAATGGAAAATTTGAACTTCTTGAATGCAAGGTTTTGCCTGCTCACATTCTTAAGCACACAACAGAAGCAGACAGAAAAACTATTTAGTGGTGTTCAGGCAGACATGAAGCTTTGGCTATCAGTTAATTCCAACTGCATTTCCTAATACATCTGTTCAAATATTCATATATTCTTCACCAGCACCATCAAAACACATGATACAGGAGGGGAAACGTGAAGAAGTAAAGGGATATGTGAGACCAAGCAGGATTTATTTGAGGTTGCTGAGGAATTTAGTTGGAATAATGGCAAGATCATTCTTTACCATCTGTGAAAGGTCACTGTGAACAGAAGAGGGCTCTCTTACTGGGAAAAGGCAAATGTTACCCTCATCTTCACAGAAAGGAAGAAGAAGGATCCAACAAACCTGGATCAATGAACCTTACCTCGGCCCATCAGGTATAGAGAAAGTTCTCATGAAAGACAACGTAAGGCTCACCAACTAAAAGACTGTGACCAGGAACTGTCAGCTGTACGTTGAGACTAAAGCAGAATTATCCAGTACTTTGGTATTTTACCGATTTTCTTAAGAAACACATTGCCATGGTTAATCAGGATCACTGACACTCCCACCATGTGACTGTTTCTCCTGGTCTCCCATTCCCTGATGTGCCCAGCTCATGCCTTTTCTAGCCCACAGCCCTCAGTGCCATTTTTAACAGAGGTTCTATGGCACAAAAATAAGACAGAGTTGGCTGGGGCAGCCATAGAGAAGGAGGAGGAGTTATCACTATGCAACTTGATGGCTCATCACAGCAAGCCAGAAAACACTCCATGAATCATATTTTAGCACTGACTGCTTTGTGGACCACAGCAAAACATTTTCTTTGTACTTTGTCAGAAATTTTTGAAAATGCATACTAGAAAGTTACCTAAAACTGATCAATTTTTTTACAATTTTTGCAAGTAACTGTACTTTTAAAGTGATCACTACCTTTTTGACTGGAAAGAAAAACAAAGCTAGCTATTCATTACCTCAACCTCTGTTGCACTGAACCAAATTCTATGCTTGCAGACACAGTTTAAGTGATAATCAGATGTACAAAGACATACAAAATAAGGCAAATAGGTTCCAATTTTGGTTTTGTTTATTTTGTCTATGGCCACTACTACAACACCACACTGACTTAAGAAGTCCATGATTTCAGTAGATCTCACACTGTGCATGTCACAATGCAGTACTTTACAGACATTAAGCTTCCACTTCATACAAGTCATGGATTTCATCAACTGCTATAGGCTAGTGATTTCTCTTTAGCCCCTAATTTTCCTATTCATGAAAAAGGAGAAATTAAAACTTCTTCACCTCTGTGAAAAAAGTATAAAATGCTACAGTTATTACTAGCTTCAATTTCCAAATAACTATAAGGGCCCAGGGCAAAAATTGCAATGCTTAATGCATATATCAGTTTTTGACTCACAACAATGATGCCTGTAGGCAAGTTAGAGTACAGCATAGAAGTAGCATTTGCATGAACTTGCTACCACATAGTTGTACCTGCTTTGAAATTTTTGTGTTACATTTATCTCCACTTTCTCAACATAAATGTTAAGGTACTAAATGTTAACATAAATGTCTGACTAAGCTCTTAAAAAAAAAAAAAAAGAAAAAGAAAAGTCTGCTATAATTACAGAGTCTTGAGATTAAGCTTTAATTTGCACTGATGAGGAAGAACAGAGGGAGGGACAGACAAGAATGACTTTTCAACTTGCTATATCACATTTCATTTCAGGGAATTTCAACATCAGAACAAATACTGTTTGGAAAGACGAAAACAAAAGCTCTGTAGTACTCTGCTGTAGACATAACACTCCTTAACAAAATATCAAAAAATGCTAATGGTTAGATAGGGTAACTTAACCTGCAAAAACCAATCACTTTTTTAATCCTAATGTCCTAAACTGGGTTCTACATATTAAATCATGACTTAGGGAGGAAAAATAAAAAGCTATTCTTTCTGTACTGTGGAAGCTATTGTGAGAATCACAGCATTCTCCTCTTCTTAAGTCTTCATTTGTCCAGTGGTTACTGTCCTGAGAAATTCCTTGTTAGCAAATGCAGAAATTAGCATATAGACCCAAGGGGTAGAAAACCTTAATTACCTCAAGAGCAAACATTCTGTCCATCATACTTCTTGATGAGGTGGCATCAGCTACAATATGAACTTCCAGACCTCTGCCAATTAATTCCAATGCTGTTTGCTGGATGCAGACATGAGTCTACAGGGGAGAAAATGAAGGCCAAAAAAAAAATGAATAAATCATTACTGCAAAACATGAGTAGCACAATGCCAAGTTAAAGTACATAATTAATCAGGGTTCAAACACGTACTTTTCTAAGCATTACAATAATAGGGAACTCAATGTGGGTTTTAAAATGCCAGCTAAGTTTGAGACAAGAGACTGTAGCTTAAAAATATCTCATTTCAAATTTTATGAGAAAGTATCAAAGAAAAAGAGCATACAAATAATTTAATCTGTAGAAGATATCTGAACTGTAAGTTCTAAGAAATATAAACTGACCTTTTTTAATTACAGAAAGCAATGATAATTTGTTGGCCAACAGATAATATCAATAAAACTGCAAGAATGGCAAGGCACGTACTTCCACTCCAAACAGCACAACACTGCGGACTCCAGGAATCTCTGCTAATGCTGCTTCAACTTCTGGCAACACCATTGAAAATTTTGTTTTAGGAAGCACAAGTTTTGCTCCTGTTAAATCAATTTCTTGTACAGTGCTGCCAAGACCTTTGGGGTACTGTTCAGTTACAATGACTGGAATTCCTAAGAGCCGTGCACCTTGGAGCTGTAAGAGGAATGGGGAGGAAAGTGTACAAAAATAAATTATTAAAGAATGGTAATAGTAAAGATATTGTTATTATTTGAAACTGAATAATCAGTAAGCTAGCTATATATAATAATTTACATTTGTGATCAAAATGTATTACAATGAAAAAGCAATCAACGAACATACCAGTCGTTGACCTACACTGATGATATCACCAAAGTATTTGATGGCAGGCCGGAATCTCTCCTGCATATCACAACAAAAAAACACAGTGCTTGAGGGTGTCAAGTTGCCCAAAGTCGTCATCTGAAAAACAAAATCATATTTTTAATGTCAGTGAGGACCTTTCCCAAAGAGCAGTAGAACAAGAAAGAGTCTGGAAAACTTCCGTCATGGCACCTGCAAGAGCACAGGGCACTTGAGCACCAAGGGACCTTGGAGCACTGGGGGACCTTGGAGCACCAAGGGGCCTGGAAGCACCATGGGACCTTGCCCATTCCTCATGCAGTGCTTCTTTGCTGTAGTCGGAGCATTATGGCCTTGCAAAATCCCATTGCTATGAGCAGGTAGCCATGGGATCTGGCCCTGTGCTCCTGCCAGCCTCTCTGTGTCGATTTGATCACTGTTGAGACCAGCTGACTGGCCTTGATGAACCTCATTCCCCTCATTCAAGTACTATGGCATTTGGTCCTCTGCTCATACAGGGCATCTTTCCCAGAGCACAGTGCCATGCTGCCTGGACCTCTGGTCCTGCAGGGGACTTTCTCATCTCTCAAGCCCCATGACTCCTGGCTGCATGGCTTTGCAGGGCTTCCTTTCCCTGTCTCAGGTGCCATGGCACCTGGCCCTCTGTCCTTGCAATTCAAGCCCCATGGGCCTTTGTCCCTGGAAAGGGCTTCCTTTCCTTCACTTGAGGACCATGGGGCCTGGCCCTACAGACCTCTTTCCCCTGCTAAGGGCTATGGGACCTGTCCCTCAGCAGCAGGTGCATGGCCCTGCAACCTAGTTTGAAATCCATGGAGTGGGGATTTGTGCTCTTGCAGGGCCTCTGCGCCCTGATTCAGGCATCTTGAAGCCTTGGAGACCATGGGGCCCAAACCACTAGCGCTTCTTTGCCACTGCTAGGGCACAATGGCCCTGCACGGCCCCTTTTGTGTGAGCAGGTGCCAATGGACACTCTTGCTGAATGGACTTGGAGATGTCTGATGTGGCTAGGGTGACTTGATGGTGCTCTGGAAAGACCTGGCCAGGGTTGCAGTGACTGGTGGATAACACCGATGTTGAGAAGACAAACCCTTTGTGGGACAGAGTGGTAAGTAACATTGTGCTAGACATAGACGCATGTGCTGGGGCCAGAGCGCTGCCAGAGCGAGCGCTGCGGGGCAGGACGGCCCATTGTGATGGCGCCGAATGATTCACTGTGAGAGCCTGGAGCGACGGATTGTGACTGCATGGCCCTCACTGCTCATATGTGTGCGCAGAGTCCCACCCCGCCGGCTAGTGCCCACACTCCAGCTGAGCGTTTACGCGAGGTCTGGAGTGAGGAGCAAGGTTGGCCTTGGTGCTGGTGTCGTGCTCTGGGAGTTGCTGCAGAAGCTCTCAGTGCCCTTCCCAGAGCCACCAGAGATCCTTCTGCAGCCCTGCCTAGTTCGGGCCGTCAGGAGACCCAGGACGAGCGCTCGCAGCAGCAGAGGTGAGTGCTACAGAGACATCTCTCCCTGGGCAGCTGGAAGGGTTTCCTGCTTGAGGGGCCTGCACAACTCTTCCAGCCACCCCCGGCTCAGCCGATGACCATGGCCTCTTCTCTGCCTTTCGCAGCGCGACACCTGCTGCTGCAGCGCCGGTGAGAGGGAGCGGCTCGTCATCGCCAGTTCTCCCCAGCTCACCGCAGCAGGCAGAGAGCATGGCCACGGTGCTGGGCACCCGCTGTCCCATCTGTCTGGACAGCTGGGTGAACCCCAGCTATGCGGTGCCATGCCTCCACCGCTTCTGCTTTGCCTGCATCCAGCGGTGGGCTGAGACCAAGCTCGAGTGCCCCCTGTGCAAGCAGAGGGTGCACTCCATTGTACATTCAGTGACGGCAGACAACAGCTTTGAGGAGCTTGTCATTTCACCACCTGCAGGGACATCAGTCATGGCCCAGCAGCCAGGGAGATCACCCGGACACCATGCCTTCCGACCACAGGCAGCTGGACCAGTGCAAAGGGATCCTGTGGGCAGCCTCCAACCCCATATCTGGGCGTCCCTCTTCCGACGGCATCCAGCTATGCTCCAGCCCCTGCTGCCCTGGCTGCGCCAGGAGCTGGGGCAGCTCTTTCGGAATGACAGAAGGGCAGCCTCTGCAGCGCAACGCCATGTCATCTCCAGACTGCGCTTCTTTGGCCTGAATGAGGCAGCTCTGACGGTGCTACTACGTCCATCCCTGGGAAGACACACTGCTGGCTTCGTGCAGCGGCTCATTGCCACTGCCGTGCAGCGGTGCAGCGGGGAGGCCCAAAACCTGCTGGGTCTGGGGGCCTCCCGTGCTGCCAGAGGACAGGAGGGCAGCCCTGCAGCAGTCCCCAGCCACACTGCCACCTCAGCGGGGACACCAGCTCCCGGACCGGAGCCCTCCCAGGGAACCAACGCAGAAGAGCTCCCCTCCCCAGGTGCCCGGCACCACTGCTGTGCTCCCCCTGAAAGCGCGTGCTGCCCAGCTGCAGGCCTGCAGCTCTGCAGCTGCTCCCAGGGAGAGGCTTCCAGCCTGGGGTGCCCGGGGCCAGCCCGTGCCCATCCCCATCGCCCCAGGCCTGGCCTCCTGCTCACCGCCACCTCTGCCCCCGGGGCTCGAGGCTCTGCCCTCCCGCCAGCCTGCCCTGCTGGCTGTGGCCTGGCGATGATGCCGTCGAGACAGCTCCTTCTGCACAGAGTGCGCCTTGGTGCTGCTGCTCTCTGTAGAAAGCTGGGCTTGTGCCCTGCTGAGACAGGAACCCCAAGCAGTTCAACAAGGGGGAGGACAAAGGCAGGCACATGCTGGGGGCTGCCCAGCTCAAAAACAGCTTTGCCAAGGACTTGGGGGTCCTGGCGTACAACAAATCGTATGTAAGTCAATAATGAGCCCCTGCGACAAAGTTGTCCAATTGTACCCTGGGCTGCGTTAGGAATGTTGCCAGGAGGACAAGAGAAATGATCCCTTCCCTGTTCTCAGCACTGCTGGCTACACCTCGCCAGTGTGTCCAGTTTGGGGCTCCCCTGTCAAGAGAGATGTGGGCACACTGAAGAGAGTCCAATGCATGGCCACAAAGAAGAAGGAACTGAAGCATCTCTCTTCTGAGAAAAAGCTAAGACAGCTGGGACTGCTCAGCCTGGAGAAGAGGAAACTTTTATGAAGATCTTAACAATGTCTATAAATACCTGAAGGGGGTAAAAAGTGAATGGCACCAGGCTCTCTTCAGTGGTGCTCAGTAACAGGACAAGAAACAATGGGCACAAACTGAAACGTGAGGTTCCCTCTGAACATCAACAAACTCTGTTTTACTGGGATGTTGCCCTGAAAGGTAGTGCTGTCTCCCTCCTTGGAGATACTCAAAAGCTGTCTGGACGTGGTCCTGGTTGCGCAGGACTGTGGCCGTGAGTGACAAGACGGATTGGACCAGACTAACTCCAGAGGTCCCTGCCCCCCTCAGCCATTCTGTGATTCTGCAATGCAGGTGACATCTTGCAAGGCTGTCCATTTCCCCCACCCTCCCAGACAAACATGATTTCCATCCACGACTGCCCCAAGGCAGAGCACTGGGGAATGGGGCAGGCAGGCTGGTATTAAGAAAAGAATGGTCAGCTTGGCTGCAGGCCTCCAAGAGCCTCAAGAGTTCAGTTTCCACCAAGTGAAGGCCTCTCCAGGTGCATTCACATGGGCAGACCAGGTCCTCCTCCATGTCTTTCAGATGCTGCTTGCTACTGGCATTCGCAAAACTGGAGGCACAAGGCGCACCCAGCACACAAAGACAGGCAGAGGGAACTGGCTCTCTGCATCTGGGGGAGGAAGCATCTCGTGGCTCTTGGTAGCTGCTGTTGCACAGTAAAGGAGATAGATGAGGGAGGCACGTCCTGTTGTCTGCACTCTCCCAGAAAGAAACCTTCCTTAAGGACCCCTTAAAGGGGCCCTGCACGGCCCCTTTTGTGTGAGCAGGTGGCAATGGCGCCTGCTTTGGCTGCCATAGGACCTGGCTCCTGCACTCACAAGACACCAGAATGAGGACTAGGAAGCCCAGCAAGAGCCACTGGCCAGCCCCCACGGTGCTCAGCCCGGGGAATGCGGCATGGGGAGAGGCCCCACAGCTGCCAGCTCAGGGCCGAGAGGCACTGCAAGAGTAGTGGGAGATGATCACGCTGTTGCCCTCCAGTACGGCTATTCTGCCCGCTCTTCTGGATCCAGCCATGGCACTGGCACTTCTTCCCCACTTGGATGAGATCCTCTTGAGCAAGTGGGTACCCTCACACCCCAGCACCCCTCACCACCACCACCTCCTCCTCTTTGTGTGCTCTCTGCAAGACTTTTCCCAGCACAGCTCCTCCCTGCTGCAAGTGAGTTCTGCAAAACAGGCAACACATCTTCTCCATGCTCACCAGCGCTCCCTACCCTCTTCTGACACACAGCTCCATACCACTTCTCCAGCCAATCCAACCAAGCAAAGAAAGGGGAGAGACAGCAGGTCACTGCTGGTTTTGGCACCAACAGCTGCTGGAGGGTCCTACATTGAGACCCAGGTACCAATGTCAGAGCCACATCTGACCCTGCGGGCCCCAGACGCACAGCAGGAACCTGGGGAAAAGCTGAGATGGGTGAAGCTCTGCAGCCAATGGAGCCTTTGAAACAGTTACTTCTGGAATTTCTTGCATATTTGGAAACCTTTGCTGGATTTCACACTGGCAATGCTGTATCTTCCTGGACCTCCCCATGAGTCCCTTCATGGGCTTGTGACACTTGTGCCCTGGGTTGGGCCCACGCAGGTTTCAAAAACCTCCAAGTTCTGGGATGCCAACACCTTGCTGGACAACCCACTGTGGTGTCTTGTGAGCTTCACAGAACTTTTTGTTATTTCCTTATCTCCAGCCTGAACCTCTCCAGTCCCTGCTGATGCCGCTTGCCTCTGCTCCTGCCGCAAGGCACTACTGGGAAGAGCCTGTCCCCATCCCTGTCATCCCTTCCCACAGGCACCTGGCTGTAAGCTGCACCTAAGCGTTCCCTGGTCCATGCTGAGCCAGCCCCGGCCCCACACACCCTCCTCACAGGGCGAGTGCTCCAGCCCCACTGCATCAGTGGCCTCTTCTGAACTCCTCTGGCTTGTTTATGTCTCTCCCGCCCAGGACCCCAAAGAGGATGGGTGCTAAGCAGAGCAGATCATCCTTGCTCCCCCCAGATAGGGTTGAAAGACACAAGAAAACCCCCAAGAACAAGTCAAGGGCTGCCTTTGGCTTGTCATGGGAAGAACCATGGCAACCCAGAAAGGGTTTGGATGCCCCATCTCTGCAGGCGTTCAAAGCCAGGCTGGACAGGGCCCTGGCAAACATGATCTAGTGGGTGGCATCCCTGCCTACGGCAGGGGGGTTGAAACTAGATGATGTTTAGATATTAGATGAAACCTTCCTTAATGACCAGTGCTGGGTAGAAAAGCTGTCTCAAAAAAAAAAAAAAAAAAAAAAAAAAAAGAGAAGAGAGCTGAAGTCCTCCTGGTGTTTGCTTGTGCTACAAATCCATGGCCCCCCAAGCAGGTGATGCTGCAGGACACAAAGCCCCACGTGGCCAAGTGCCCTGAATGGAGCACCACAGGGCCTGGCCAATTGCAGTTGCAGGGCTTCCTTCCCTTCATTTGATGTCCGTGGGTCTTGGCTTAATGGACTTGTAAAGGGCATCTTTATGCTGCTTTAAGTGTCACTGAGACTGGCCACTTGGGCTTGTGGGCACTCTATTCCCTCCCAGAGTCAACTGCCATGCATGCTCATGGGCAATAGCCTGCAGGGTCTGCAAGTCTTGCTCAAAGCAAAGTGGAGTCCTTGCCCTCCACTCTCACAGGACCTCCTTCTTCTCGCTGCCAGATCAGCAACCATGGGATGGGGCCTGGCCTTCTGCTCTTGCACAGCCTACCTTGATTTGAGCATCCTGGGTCTTGGCCCTCCACTTTTCAGGGGTAAGACTTATGCTACTTCAAGTTTTCAAGTTAGATTCAAGTTACTTTGAGCCAAAATATAAGGAAAAAGGTTTCACAAGTCTGATTTTGTTATGTTTCTGAAACAAAATGAATGGCAGTAATACTGAGAGGCAGTACAGTACAGCCACAAATAGGGAATCAGGATTTTATTAGGTGGGAGACATAAGTCACTTTAAATGTACATGGAAACTTCTGAGCTCTAAAATGGGACAAAGGAGCACACTGCTTACAGTACTGTTAAAAAAAATCTATCAACAAAATTACACTCCTAAAACTTGTATTTGTATCTCCATCTCTTAAAACTGATGCAAAATCAGAATGAGTTAAAGACCTTCACTTTATACATGATTTAAATAGTGCACATACACACGGCTTCATTGTGTAGTCAGTTTCTTTTGTCTATGAGATCTTGTAGCACAAAGCTGATGAAAGTCCAAAGGCTAAAATGAAAGCAGAGAAGCTTGTCTGCATTACTACCAGAAACTGACTGCATATTAATGATGAAAATAATCTCCCAGAGTTTCCCTTGAGGACACCAGAGCGTAGTGGAAGGGGGGCTAAGAAAAAGAAAAAAGAAATCGTAGATAGCATTTTCACACAGTTTGAAAGAGTGCTTTTTATTTGAATGAAATTGCTTGCATTACCTGCAGAAGCAAAAGATAAGGCTCCAGCTACAGACTACAGGAAAAGAAAGGAACTACGCACTATTGGTAGTTATAAGGCAACTCAAGAGAAATTACTTCCATTCAAAAGCTTTTCCGCAGACTGATAAATCAAATTGAATAAACTCCTCCTGGCAAGCACCCATTAATTTTCTACACTTCATTTTCTGCAAACTGAGGTTGAGGTATTTTAAACAAAACTAAAATTACAAAAATCAGTAAAATATTTTATTTTGGAAGAACAGGGAATCAGGAAGCCTTACATATTAGTCCCAAATTTTTCACTGATTTATCTCACGTCTCTTAAGTCACTTTTGATCTCAATTTCCAAGACTAAAAAAAAAAAAGTACAGCAGCAGCCAAGCTCACACATATGAAATGGCCTGTTCAAATTACTGTGAAAAGTACTTGTGTGTTGTACTGTAAACAGCAAATTCCCACACCTCTCAGATTCAGTATGCCACTACTCTCAAAATGTCAAATGTCTGTAACTGTCATTCCTCTAACTCTTACCCACGAAATGGCAACGCCATTACCACAAGCAGTTATGAACACAAATTCAGTAATAACTGCAGAGCAGATGCCCTAACACCAGACCCACAGATGCCATGGGAAGATGGAAACGCATCACAAAAGACATCAGGGAAATCTTTTTTCCGCAGGAGGGCACAGCAGCACATAAACAGGTTACTGCAGGTGGTAGGATCATGGATGTTTTCAGCAGTCAGTAAGGCAAAATAATAGCTGATTTGGTCAAGTGCTGGCTTTGCACATGAGTTAGGGAAAGCAGCCTCCAGAAATCTCTCCCAAATTCTTCTGCAATTCTACACCATGTAGTAAATGAGGCCTGGGACCAAGAATGTTTGAAAATAGAAGTAAATATTGAGTAACTGTCTCGTTCTTGAACACTGTCCCTCTACATACTTGCACAATACAGAAGTCACTTGGCAAGTACTAAAGTACAACTGAACACAGTGAACACTTGTAACCCATTCTAACTCTGGCCCTTACTAGCAAGGGACCATTCAACCGTGACATTTAGCTTCCCTACTGCTCAGCAGAGTAACTGGAATTTAAAATGCTTATCAGTGTGTCTCCTACTCCAAAAACGTATCATTTTGTCTCAGCATTTATATGACAAGCAACGATCATTATTTTCTCCTACAAATCTATTCACCACTTTAAAAATTTTAAGATCACTTTCAACTAGGCAAATCATCATGGGATTTTAGACTGATCTACATGGAGTTAATCTGCTGCCTTACCGAACACCTTCCTATGCCAGGGCAACAGACGACACTAGCTTCCTCAGCAGATGAACAAAAATAAGTATAAAAGAAAAGTCAGAAAGAAGTTGAAGAGTCTATCCTTATGGAAGGATCAACTGCACCAAAATTTTCTTTGCAAAGACCTACCTGGTCTGACACGTGTAAACAAACAAACAACCAAAAGTGATACACAATTTATACAACTCCTACACAATCCATCCCACAGCTCTATCTTTACCTTCATCTTTTTCCTCACCAGGTGGCACTTGTTGCCACTCAAGAGCATTATTTCCAGTTCTGTCCATGGTGGATTTGAAAAAACAACTGCATTACCTTCCTCCTTCATATGTACAGTTATGTACAAACATCTATTACCACACCTCAAGACTCAGATCAGGTCTCAGTTTAGTTGTTTTTTTTCCCCGTACTCTAAAACGTATCTAATGTTCTCAGTCCTTCCTCCTACTACTGTAATAATTTTCATTGCTCTCCTTGAGGGCCTTTTCCAGCTACAGTCTACAGTGAGGCCACGAACACTACTGTAACAGTAGTACTTCTCAGCCCACACTACTTTTCAGTATCAGTAAAGCCTCTGAGAAAATGGATCAATTCACAGGTCTTGTAGGCTCCATTCAGCTTATATTTTCCACTATTCTATTTGCCTTTTATTTTTTTGGGGATTGATGATACTTTGACTCATGAGGTCCGTTTTAACCGCTAAATCATTACCTGAACCCTCCCTCATCTTTTATTTGCATAGTTGATTATTTCTACCTTAGTGTAATACTTTATTCTTTCCCCTTTGAACTGCATTGTATTTCACCTTGTTTCTCCAACTTTTCAGAAAAATGCAGATTTCTATTCTATTTCTCTCAGATGCTTGCATTTCCTCAAGAACAGTATTCATCCAGAGTTACAGTAGTGACTTGCATGCCTGTTTCCAAACAGCCGACTCAGAACAGATTTTATTCTGCCCCATTCATTATTTGTCCCATTTGACAGTAAAGCACTGAAGATAACTGACTGCCTTTCCAGCCAGGGAGTGTCCTTGGCCCAGACTCCCACTAAATCCCATATGTTTATGACAAGCATTACATGGAGCAGAAGCAAAAGCCTTCTGCTTTTGCTTTCCTTTATTATCAATTTGGTTTAATATGATTTAATTTCTGTACTTCAGTTTAATATCAGGGACATTAAAACAAAGTTGTGTTGACAGTATATATTTGCTACATAAAAACTTTTGCAAAATCTAACACAATTCTTAAATTCACTCTCGTATTTATTTTCTACTAATTTCTATTTTCTATTAACTTGCAATCTGCAACAATCTGTGGGTTGCAGAACAAGAAATGGTAAGAAGTAGATGGTGAGATCAAAACCAATACTTGCTTGTTTTCCTCAGAAGAGGAGATTTGAAAAGACAAAGAGCTTCAAGAAGTAGAAAGGCAGGCTGGACAAGCCAAGAATGGTTTTCCACTGCAGCCACACAGTCTCTGTCAAAATCCACCCCAAGCAGGAATCTGCTCAGCTACAATACCATTAAACAGCTTATTTATTTATTTATTTATTTATTTATTTTGTATCAGCTGAAGTTCCCCTAAGCTGTATGCAAGATTTTGCACTTGTTTTGTTTCACTCCTCCTAGTTAAGTTATCAGGACTTTCTTCCTTCCAGCTGGAAGTTATCCACAGCAAAACAAGAATAGGTATGTCAGATGGCAACGTAACCTGATGCAGTTCTTTTACCCAGCTAGAGAAATCATCTCTAGGACCTTATCCAGACCAGGATTTAAAGGTATGTTGCCAGGAGTTACATACAGCTTTAAATCCTACTCTAGAAAAGGCCCAGGTGAGAAAGGACAGGTGTTTTTTCACATCTATTTAATCTCTGCTGATCATTATTAATCATACAAAGTGTGACTGTGATGAAGGACTGTAATTACAGAATCAACTTGACAAAAATATTCATGTATACTAGCTCTTTATCTGTACTTTCCCTATCGGACTTCAGGGAACCATTACACAAAAAGTGCAATTTTCTCCCAGCATTTGTTATGGATGAGAAGTGAAGCAGAGAGTGTCCCATGTGACATCACTTATAAACGTCTTGCCAAGGTTATGTGCTAGTAGGGCAGAACAGAGGACCTTGCAGATACAGTATTTCAAAAGTTGCATAGAAAGACAATGAAAAGAAGTTGAGTATCATATTTTCAGATCCTTTGTTTTTAAAAGGAAATCTGTAAGATTCAGTTTTACTTTGTTGTTTATCTTTCAAAGGGAAAACAAACTGAAGAAATTCATCTGCATGTAGTTCAGTGGAAAAATTAGTTGTAAGTATCTCAGTTTGTGATTATATTTATTTTATGTTAAGCCGAAGTGCATTCTTTTATATGCAATTCAATACTTAAAAGTAAAGATTTATCTAGATAAGCACATCACGTCCATATAATTAAGGTAGTATGAAATTATTGATAAAAATCTGAAGTGATCAAAATGCCTGCTGTGGATTAATGATACACAAACAAAAGTGTCTCAATTAGAAGAAACTTTTTTTTTTTTTTTTTAGGAACATTTGGAACTGAGGAGCTTTCTTCCACCTCAAAATACTGTTTCTTAATTGCAGTAGTAACAGAATTTAAAACTGCACTATTTAAAAGTTTAAAGTAAAAATAATTCCTCTCACCTGACTCACATACTGTAATCTATAGTTTGGTCAGGATTTTCCTGGTCTTCAGAAAACGTACTTAGGCTCCTGAGTTAGGGTTCCTTCTATTTCCAAAGCATCTGAATGCTAGACAGATATACTAAATATATATAAATACATTTGTGTATAAATTGCTTTATTTTTATTTACTTTGCATCTCAGCAACAATTAAACATCATTCTCCAAGCTTTTCCACACAAGAAAATATATGCATATCAACATATCTTTCAAAGAGCTTAAAGCAGAGGCCCTTAACGCTCTTATTTCAATAATAATCTTACCCTTTTACCTACAGCATATTAAGGTTACAAGTTTATAGATGTAGAACAAATATTACCAATGAGAAGTCACCTTGAAGTTATGACAGCAACAGCGAACTCCTCTATTACATAGCTATAATGAGCATAGCTGTTTTCTCTTCTGATATTTCCAGTGTTTTTCCTTACTGCTCCTCTTCTCTCTCCAAAGAAGGTTACAACATTTACAGCAAAAACAATAGTTCTAGTAGTACTATTCAGATATATTTACAGTTAGAAAAGGTTAATGCAGTCCTGCACTTTTCCCCAAATATTATAACTATTATTCTGTTAAACGTTTTAAAACATCTAAATTCCATGAAGAGTAACCATCTCCTTTCTGTTAGTCCATCAAGGTGTAAGCGAATACCCTCTTCACCAGTTGGAAGAGGTCAGAGAAGAAGTTCCTCTTTGTTGCAAGTGTATGGTTGAGAAGTTTTTAAGACTAGCAGCCAAGCTGAACAGCTGGCTCTACTGTAACCTCTCCACAACAGTAGATGGAAATTAGAAGTTCAAGTGAGAGTTTTGTGGCAGTACAGCTAAAGAGAACAAATGTAGCTGTAAGAGCACAGTACAAAGGCACAGATATGACTGGAGAAGAAACGTCCAGTAAAAACATCCCTGTACAGATCAAGTCTTATATTGAACTGTGCGGAGTGGCTTTCAGAGGGGAGCATATGGTGATTTCTCAGCGAGATTACTACCTCCCTCAACTGCAGAGACAGGAAATTGAAATAGTCCAGTCAAACATCGTTCAGTGCTGGTATTTCTTGAGATATTGCAATGAAACATATCTTTTCAAAACAGGTCTGCATAGAAGAGGAATCATTACAGACAGGTACACAACCACACCAGGGGTTAAAAAAACATTACAAAATACATGTGCGCATTTAGTTATAGAACACCCCCAAAAAAATACTGAAAATAATATCTAGAAATATGGATTCTAGTATCTCTGAGTCTTAATTTTAAAGCAAATGTCTTTCTGAAAAAGTAAATCAACTCACATCAGTGAGTAAAGGGTATCCCCCTTGAAAGACATGCTCCAAATGGTATTTTTACTGACTATGCTAATTGCAGAGTTGCCAAATCTGTGTTACATATAGCTGCTGAAAAACATCATAAAAATAAAGGCAAACAATAGTGGCACTGTATGAATCAGCACAGGGAAAGAAAGTATAATCTTCCCATCTCTAAATCTCGTGCATCCTGCAGAACCTAAAGTCTTAAAAAGCACAGCTGTGTCTGCATCAGACCAAGTGTTCTCAAAACAAGTGATCTGTGAGCACCTGCCGGTGGCTTAAGGAGAGCTGACTGACATCGCTGATGTCTCCACCTCATTCTCAGCTGCTGAAGCGCATCACAGAGGTGACTAAAATAATATTAAAGTACTATCCTTTTCATATCAACAGTTGGTATTATCAGAATTGTAACAGTACCAGTGAAAGCAGCTAATCAGTTAGACGTTGTATTTACACTGTGGCTCATCCTGAATCCTTGCAGTCAAGTTAAAGCTGCGTAGTTGCACTCCGGGAATGACGTATTCTTCCATGTCCCAATACTGACCTTTTACACCGTGGTGTATGTACTGCCACAAATGCTTGGGTTGCATTTATAGTTTCAGTACAGACAGCCATCTGCAAAAGGGTCTCTGCAGAGCGATGACCTGCATACAGAAGAAACAAAATTCTGACCTGCACTGCTGCTCTTACAGCCTCAGATTACACAAGGTGTTTTTGAAATCCTTACTTGACTTAACACCACTCGTACCGACTCTTTGCAAGTTGGGGAGACTGTCCTTTGCAGTTTCTATGGCTGGACTCCTATCCATTCCATCTCCAACACAGGAAGAAGGAAGGCTTTAAGCTAAATACGATGAATGACAAACGGTAAAATGAATAATGAATGACCAAACAAGATTTTAAATTAGTTAGGTCCTTACTTTTATTTCCATACACAGGGTTAAGGAAAGGAAAAAGGATTTCAAAGGCATCCTTGATATACAGTCTAAGCAAACAGGCCACCTTGAGAGTTTACCAGTTCAAGACACTACGATTAAGCAGAGTTTACAAACACTGTGAATTAGCCTGTTTCTGGAAACAGAGCAAAGACTAGCAATGTTTCAGTGTTTATGACATCATTTTTTCAACTTACGTGTAATTTTGGCTTGCCAAACTAATACTTCTTCGTTACAAATTAGGAAGAATGCTCTGAATAAAAACTATTTTATTTGTAAAAAGGTTGAATCCTTTAACATTGGAAAAAGGAAAAAAGCCATTTTGCTTCGAGTGCCACTACTACACCATGACTGGCACGAATCTCTAGTATGCATAAAGACATCTTAGTATGAAACACACGTACTGTATCTGTCTGGCAGTCTGGTCTCCTGGTTTATGGCCACAAAACTCATGAGTTATGAACCTGTAAATTGTGAAGAGCTCTTTAGGCAAGAAAGGATAAAGAAATCCTAGGGCTGCGAAACCAAGCTCTGGAAAGAGCAACCTTTGAGTTTCCACCTAATAACATTATCGCTACTCAAAGCCGGGCAACTCCAGCTGCCTCTTTTAAAGGAGAAGTGTTTATTATCCCAACCACCGCTCCGCTTCCCTCCCGATGGGTGAAACAAGTTCTCACTCGCCGCACACACGTGGCTGGAGCTCAGACGCCTCCCCAGCCGAGCGAGATTAAAGTTTCCACGCGGAAACGCCGCGGGGCCGGCCGCCCGGGCGGCTCCCTCGGGGCTGTCCCCGGCTCCGTGCTCCGCGGGCACCAACAGCCGCCGCGCCGAGGGCTGGGGCACCCGGACGGCTGTGCTGTGCTGTGCCGTGCCGTGCCGTGCCCCCGGCAGCGCTCCCCCAGCTCCCCGCCGCTCCTCCGCGTCCCCTCCAGCGCCGTGGCGGCCGTCCCCCAGCCCCGGTCCGCAGGGGGCCCCGGGGAGCCTCCCCGGGGCCGGGGGGCGGCGGCAGTACGGGCCGGTCCGCCCACACCTGTGGCGGGTCTCACCTGGATCTGCAGCGGCACCAGGCGCACCTTGCAGCGCTCGCTGACCAGGAAGCCCTTGGGCAGGTCTATGTACTGGCTCCACTCCTCGGCGAAGAGCTGCACCACGAACTTGCGGTGCATGTCGATCTGGTCCCCGTAGAGGCTGAGGAACTTCTGGATCAGCAGCTCGTAGCCGGCGCCGTGCGGCACGGTGGAGGGCCGCGCGAAGACGGAGAAGCAGAAGAGGACGGGCACGGAGCCGCCGCCCGCCGCCGGGCAGCCCCCGCCCGGAGGACCTGCTGCCTCCGCCGCCGCCATCTTCAGGGGCAGCCGAGCCAGCTCGCTGCGGCCCGCTCCTCCTCCTCCTCCTCCTGCCGCCTCCTCCCCTCGGCCAGGCGGGCGGCGCCGGCGGCCCCCAATCCCGGCTGCGGCTCCTCCTCCCCGCCGTGGGGCCCGGCCCGGCCCCGCCGGGCCTCGAGGCAGCAGTGACTGTAGCGGGCTTGAAGGGGCTGTGGGGTGGCCGTGTGGGGCCGCGCTTTTCCTCCGCCTCGCAGCGGCCAGGGACCTGTTGCTGAAGGCCGGGAACGGGTCGGCTCCCTCGGGCTGCCCTCGCCCACCCGTGGCAAGCGGTGGGTGGGTGCGGCACGGCGTGGTGCTGGCAGGCAGGTGGCTCCGGAGCGTCCCACCTGCTCCATGCCGGGCTCTTCAGATCCACGGAGGTGTGAGGAGTATGTAGTGCATCCATCCGCACGTTTTGTCATTTCCAGCTTCTCTGCAAAAGTCCCAGATTAATTAACCTTCTCTCCTTTCTCTCTCTTACCAGGAACTGATCAGCCGCTAGAAATGTTGCCTGCATCTTTGCCATAACTACCAGGTCATCTGTTCCCCCTCAGTGTGCTTGGGGAACAGGCTTCAAGCAGCTCGTGGAAAGAAAATGCTCTGTGTTAATACCACATGGATGTTCTTATGCATTGCCCAATGTAGTGACACCACCATCAAGTTTAATGCCAGTCTGCCTGGCTAAATACCAGCAGTCTGAAGCTCAAAGCTTTACTGATGTCAGAAACCTATAGTTGACGTGTTGAATGCTAATTCACTAGATTCTTTTTTTTTTTTTTTAATACAAAATACATCATTTATATGAATTGATTTAAAAACTACAAGCATAAAGAACCTTTCAGAATTATATATTTACACGCTGATAAACTGACCAGGCACTGGAGCAGCTTGAAGAGATTATTTTACACTCCATCCAAAAAGCAAATGTGCAATGGCTTTTGCACATTACAGGAAAAACATGCAAACTGTATTTTGTCCAGGCAGAAATTGTACAAAGTAAAAATTTAAGAGAATTCATTTGCAAATCTAAAATATGCATTGATTTTGTCTTCTTTTACTGTCAGTAAAATCAGAGGATTTATACACAGTTTCAATGTTCTTTCCAAAGTAGATAGTGTCAGTCAAAGAGTATTCAGTCTAACTGGATCCATCCCTTTGATAAAAAATATTTTTAAATGGTGAAGACATAAGAGATCCAGTCCATCTGGGTTCTGTTTAAACATTTGATCCAGTTCTGTGTGTGGTAATATTTAGCTGAAAAAAGAGCAATTTTCATCTCAAGAAATACATACATTGAAGCCTTCCATGAAGTCTGTACTACAGCTAGTCTGTACATACGGCTAGAATTATATTACACCTAGTCTGCTGGCCATAAAAATATTCAGTATCCTGAGTTCAGGACTTATTTTAATTATTTGTCCATGCTTACTGTTCTGCTGATTTAATTTATGAATACAACCAGTCACTTAATGCTATTACAGTGGAGGCATAGAGGATAAACAATTTTATGGCCCAGTCATTAGCTGGCTTGAATAAGTTCCAGTTTTCTAAATGAAAAGGTGACAAATTAAAAACTCTTGGAATTTTATTTATTTTATGTGACTTAAATTGGTTTCTAGTTCTTAATTTGTACTTTGTTTTAATTGAGTACATTTCTAAAATTCAATATATTTTTGCAATATCACATGGGTAGTGGTTTTGTTGATTAATGATGTCTTAAATCTGCTTCTTTTTTCCATTTAGCAAAACAGGGCTATCTGTATTAAGAAAATATGCCATAGCAAGTTCTTACCTTTCTACGATTACAGTCCACAATGAATATATTTGAATAGAAATTACTCAGTTATTATGCAGAATACATAATGGACATCTCAGTATGTTGGCAAGATTCGAGCTTATTTAAATAGCAAAAAACTTTTTGTTATCAGGGCTAGGATTGTGCAATGGCAAGGAAACAGTACTCGGATTCATCTAGAAACTCAATGAGGAGAGACTCCTCTGCAGCTGCTGTCGGTCGCTCCCCTTTCCCAGGCCCAGAAGCAAGCAGGAAGGGCCCAGAGCCAGCAGGGGCTGTCCAAGGTTTTGTAGGCAAAGGGGCACAACGGCCAGATCCCTGCACACATGGAGGTAAAAGCTGACAGCTGCCTTCCTCACCACACGACCCACATGTCTCTACCAGAGGACACCAAACCTTGGCCTTTATCTGCCTCTTAACTCCTCTCGTGTCTTACCGGATTGCCCTGGATCTTTTTACATTTCAAATCCTCTCTTCCCCCAGCAGTGCCACCATCATTCTTTCCACTAATGCAATTTTTCTTCTGAAAAGACCTTAAGTGTTTTTAGTAGTCTGCTGTGCTTGGACCACACTGACCCACAGAAGAAGGCACTTCTGACAGAGGCTGGTCTCAAACTGTAAGCTTTTCCTCCCAGGCTGTGCTCATCTTCAGGTTTCAAAGGATCACCCTGAGACAGTGCAACTCAGGAAGGTATGCTTTCCAAGCATGAACACCTGGTTTTACTGACCTTTCCTATGTCTTTTAATCACGCAGTTCCTCTGGCACCTGCAAATCAGGTTGCCTTTACTTAAGTTGCAGAGGTATGGCACCATCATGAATATGGATTCATGATGCTGGATATTCTACCCCACCTGGAAAATTCAGTATACCATCTTTTGCTTCACAGAAAGAAAAGAAGACTAAAATGGACTACGTATGGAAAATGTCCAGTGATCAACCTTGTTTTGACCTAAAGCAACCATGCAACTTTTACTCAGTTTGAACAGAAGTGTGTAAAAGGATTTGTAACACACCCCTCCGGCACTTCGCATTGCAAGTAATATGTGATAAATCCTTGTACACATTTAAGAAAAGAATATATTCAACTATAAAGTCACACGTACTGATTTATATACCCCATTTTTTAAGACACTACCAACCTTACCCTTAGTAGTTCAGCGTATGCCGAAGTCACAAAAGGGACATAATCACAGAAAATACACATCTTGGTTTGCACCTACATGCTATGAAGAAATTGTGAAGAAATTGAAAACTATTGAAGTATCAAAGATTTTAATAGAAGGCCAAATTTTCTTAGTCCAATTCTGAAATATTTATATCAAATCTTCCTACTTACAATGCCATTGGTATTCTGCTCAAATGCAAGGCTCTGTCCACCACATGGGACCTCCTTTTCCTCCAGCAGAACTATACAAGGTCATCTGATTTGAAGTCTCTGGAAAGCCTTTTTTTGTTTGTTCCATTTTCAGCAGTTAAAGAGAACTTCCATCAAGAGCAAGGGTGGGTGAGAAAGATGGCAGCTCATGCTATGTCCACTTTCAAAATACAGCCATGCACTAGATTTCAGATTGAAGGTTAGAGTTCAGGGTATTAAAATGTAAGCTTCTTAGTAAGTAAAAAAAAGCTACATCTACATTTTTATAAGAAAAAAGCAATACAGAATTCTGACTGTTGAATGTGGGTTTATCTGTTTCGCAATTCAAAGTTTCAGAAATATATTTTCTGCTTGATTTATTTTATTTGTTTATTTCACTCTGCCTGAAAGCTTATTTTATGGTCATTTTGTGTAGAACGAACCAGTGTCAAAGTGAATCTACTAAAATTGTACACTACCCAAAACATTCTGTTGCAAATTACAGCAAAATCATGTAACAGAGTAAGTCCTAGAGAAAATTGTTTACTGCTCTGATGATGCCCTCTATCACTGAGAAAAATGTGAATGGTGTGTCATGCAGATAGCAGTTTTGTGTTTTTAAACTCCAAAGTGAGCAGGTAGTTTTAAAATCAGAGAGAGCTGACAAATTTCCTACAGTTCAAATTTTCTTTGACATAGCAACTACCTGAAATTTACACAGCAGCTACAATAGGAAGGAAGTCAAGGAAAAGGGAACAAGCATAATACTATACTTTATAAACTGGCATGCATAAATAAACTGCCTTTCTGTGCAGTTTCACTGATTTTCTATTATTTTGGTGTTACTCAGTTCCCCTGTGATATTTAAATTTTTTTTTTTCACAAGTCCATATTAATCGTTTTAGTCTGCATGAGGGCATATCACAGATTATGTTGTTACAGCAGTAGAGTTACCACAAAGACCTTTGTTAGATCTCAAAACTTGTGCTGCAAGCCTGTATTAAGCTATCTTGTTACTACAATGTAACCACATTAGCATACTGCTTAGCAGACATAGCTTAAGTTTTGCAGTCCTGGCTTTGCAGTTCTGGCTTTGCAGTCCCAACTGAACCTCTCTGCTGACTTCAATATATCTGGCTAGATCTGCATTGCATTTTGAAGTACCCTTGAAACTGGGCTTACAGCCAGATTTAGTTGCTATCTGTGCTACATACCTGAGATAGTGTCCCTTGCACTGGCTGTGGGGTAATTCTGCTGATACTGCTGGAGAGAGGACATTGTAGGTGTGTACTTTGTACTTCAAAGTCGTGCAAACTGTGATGTGGATTTGCCTCAGCAGCCCATACCTGGCATAGCCACTTCCATTTACCTCATCTGCGGGAATATTGTATTAACATCGTGCAAAATCCTTGCTAAGAGATGTCTATATTTCGGCTGCAATTGCCTGTAATGGTAATTTTTGTATGGAATGGTTGTGTCTTTGGGCATCCTGTATGTCAAACCTACCCTAAGATCAGATAGGCCAGATGTGGTGTAGAGGTAAGCTTTGATTGCCTATAAGTGAGCTAACCAGCCTGCAACTGTTTTGATGCTGTTCAAATGGCAGACATGATTTTGCAGCAGCATAGATGGAAGGAGGTGTGACTGTTAAAAAAATCTTGGATTTTCCTGGAAGAATAAAGCACTGTTCACCTGTTTCGTAGCTTGATAGGTGTTTTAAAGCTCCATATTTAATAACCAATTCAATACAATGTCACTTGGGCTATATTTTCATATCCCAAATTGCTTTCATGTATAATGGCAGTTGGAACAGCATAGTAAATGTGGCAGTAGTGACCATATTGATAAAACATTTAATTATATTTTCTAAAGCATCTACTCACAAAATAATTATATGATTATTTTCACTGTGCTATGTAAAAAAATGCTAGGACTTTTTCAAATAAGGTAATGATAACCCTCACATTTTTATTTCTATGAATAACTACATCCTTCTTCATTATTGACATTAAATGGGCTAGAGTCAATCTATTAAAGCACATTCCTAGTGTTATGATTATCTTTTATATTCCTCTGAACAAGAAACTACAACTGACATAGTTGTCAATATTTATTTCTTCAAGATCAAGCATTGCTGCCACTTCTTTTGAGGTCAGAGAATTGCTTGGTACAGAGCATTGCACCAGCTGCTGTTCCAAAATTTCATCAATTTACTTCTGAGACAGGTTAATTATTAAAAAAAAAAAAAGAAAAAAGAAAAAAGCTAATGAGCTAATGTAAGTGTACAAATATTATATACTTTGCCGGTCAGACTAAATGCCATCAAATGGAAGAGGGTTTTCTTTCTCCCTGGTTTCAAGCTGGATAATGCCAGAGGCAGATATGTAAACTCATACTTGATGGAATCCATTTTTTTGACTGTAGGTTGATAAATCTGAAAACATGTAACGTTTTCTTTATGATATAATTGATCTGCATGTCTTGCAGCCACTCTTCCATTATTTTTACATGTATTAGTTTTCATGTTGTTCGGTTTGTTTTGTTTTGGTTTGATTTTTTTGAGTTTCTACTTAATTCTTACTTTGAATTAAGGATCTTTGGCCACAGTTTTGAGTGTTGTCTGTACTGTGTCTTTTGCCTGACACACAGTTTATTTTCATTTCTTTGATGACGTGCATGTTTTTGGATCAAATGAGCATTAGTCACAAGCTACTCTTGAAAAAAATTCTCTGTGCAAGTCCTCCACTGGATTGTATAATTTCTCTCCAGTTCAGCACAGCTTTTCTAGTTCATGTAATCCTCTCATAAGTTCAGAATTCAATTCATCTGGGTTTGTTTTGTTTATAAGGCAGAAATGT
This sequence comes from Anser brachyrhynchus, assembly GCF_964034855.1. Classification (NCBI taxonomy): domain Eukaryota; kingdom Metazoa; phylum Chordata; class Aves; order Anseriformes; family Anatidae; genus Anser; species Anser brachyrhynchus. The sequence continues at coordinate 44,437,110 of NC_137697.1, forward strand.
TGTGTAAACAGTCATATCTGGGGGACTGTTGATTCTGCAGAGTTTTCATAGTTTGAACAAGCCTCTTTCATTCATACCTGAAAGAGTTTGCATGCTACCCGGAAGATAATATTTTCTAGTGCTGTCACATCTCTAAAATGGCACCTTTTTGTCTTCATTCATCCTCTTAAGCAGTTACAGACTGTTCTAATTTGTCTAACTGGTTGGATAGACACCTGGGAAGCTATCAGACTCCCCAGGTAAACAGGATTTTCAAACTTTGAATAGTTTTGATCCCACAAATGAGTTGTTCACTCACAAACCAGTGGCTACCAGTTCAGCTTGCTTTTCAGATGTGTTGTCATCTGTACTCTTACTCTCTGCATTGTCTTTATCACCAGCTATTGTGGCTTTTGTTTTTTGCACAATAGCTGTAATAAATGTTGACATTACCAAGGTCTAGTAGTACCCCCTGGATGCAGCATTGTATGTGTGGCAGCTGATTGTAACTGTGGTAGGACAGGCAAGATCTGATGAGCAGTTTAGTGGACTGTACAGGTCATACTTCTGGGCTGTATGTCCAGGGTGCTAAAGCATAACCTTGGAGCCAGTGGTTCTTCAGGCAGGAAAAAGGATCTCAGAGATCACAGGTCATATTCAGGGGTGGAAAAGAAGAGGTAGGGTGAGGTGTCTGGTTCTTTGAAGAAGGACTGGCCTCCCTCCATTAATACTCTGTACACTGAAAGGTGTGTTTTGTGCTGTACGACTTTTGATGGGATGTGACGCTTCTTCCACAAATGGGAGCAGTGCATTTTTTTGAACTGTACAGTCTGTTTTGTTCTTGGTAGCTGCTGTGCACAAAATTGCAAAAGCTATTTATTTTCTCTACTGATCATTATTTTATTATGTTGAGGCCTAGTTTGCTTCCATTTATAAACTGCATGACCTTTTTTAGTACCTACAGCAGTAGATTGCATTTACTGATGAAAAAAAGAAAGCATTTGATCTATTTGAATAGTAAGGAAAATTAAAAACTTCAGCTCTCAAAGATAAGTTGAAGCCATCCCTGCAGTCACATTGTGTCTACCAAACTGAATTTGCAGTAACTGTCATTTTTCCCTCCAGTTTTACATAAATCATCTTAGTCAGCCACCTGAAGACATTAAATACAGCCAGTGGTGATATTTACATTAAAAGAGGCCTCAAGGAATAGTAGCTATTATTATTCTCTAATGCGCCTGACTTTATGGGCTGCAAAACCATCTGAGATGTCTGTCTCTGGACCCTAGGAATAACTGAAAGTGTACAAAGGGTTTTTTCTGTAGGAGAGGGCTGATCCACTAGGGAAAGCAAAAGGCAACATCAGCAAGGACAGGGTCCCACTCTGTCAGACCAGAAATGCAAAGCAGTTTGGCAGCAGCCCACAGTCTGGTGGTTGCTTCATCATGGCCTGCCAAACCCCGAGGAGCAGAAGATGGCTGAGCCTGTTGGTGCACGCAGGGTCTCAATGTAAGGTCTGTAGTTTTGTAGCATGAAGTACATGAATCCTGGCTTTGGCAGATAGGGTAAGGTGTACGGGTTAGCCTTCAGCCTTTAAAAATAGAAATAGATTATTCTGAGCTAAACTCTGCAGTGTCCATTTAAATACAACCAAATTCTTGCACTCTCTGCTCCTTTCTCCATGTAAATAGCTACCCAAACCAAGAAGGTTCTTCTATCACATTTTACTCTTGCTTTTTCTCTGAACATGCTTTTCTTTTTGGAATATTTTCTGTCCTGTAATGGTAGGTATAGTTCCCCTGTTAAAAGTTATATCAGCAATCTGTAACACAAAGGAAAATGATAGAGATTTTTAAGAAGAGAAATATCATCTGCCTGCTCTTTGAATGTCAGTATTCATCTCCATTTATTTTTAAATCAGTCACTCTAGCCCTCAGTTTTCCAGTTCTAAATATTTTATTTTGAGGATGTAATTTACTAACTCAAGAGCTCTTTCAAAAGCTTTCTAACTTGATTACTGTCATTTGGAACATCTGCCTGATAAACTTCTGCATTAGCAACCATTGAATGACATGTGGTTTTCATTCCTCAGGAGATTCATAGGTTTAATTCCAGGAATCCTTAATCCATGAGTGATTTTACATTAAAGAAAGAATTATCCCTTGCTTCCTTTTTCCATAAAATTGACTTTTCTTTTTTCTTTTCTTTTCTTTTCTTTTCTTTTCTTTTCTTTTCTTTTCTTTTCTTTTCTTTTCTTTTCTTTTCTTTTCTTTTCTTTTCTTTTCTTTTCTTTTCTTTTCTTTTCTTTTCTTTTCTTTTCTTTTCTTTTCTTTTCTTTTCTTTTCTTTTCTTTTCTTTTCTTTTCTTTTCTTTTCTTTTCTTTTCTTTTCTTCTCTTCTCTTCTCTTCTCTTCTCTTCTCTTCTCTTCTCTTCTCTTCTCTTCTCTTCTCTTCTCTTCTCTTCTCTTTCTATTCTTTTTTTTGTTGTTGTTGTTGTTTATTTTCTTTCATGGAGAAACAGAATATAGGGGAAAAATAGGTCCAGAGATATTTTTAGCTGTAATCTGTTGTCAGTATCTTTGAGAGAACAGAATTAATACACTCATAGTCACTCCAGGTCTGGCAACACCTGCACGATTAATGAACTATATTCATAACAGCAGGGCTGAGTGGCAATTGACCAATTTTTGCAGGTAACATACATAAATATGTCTGAGGCATTTAGTAAGAATGCATACTTTTTCTTGAGGTGGGTTTTAGTGCTGTAGCACCCAAAGAAAGGCAAAATATAAAAAAAATGAGGCAAATATACAAGTGCTTTTCCTTTTTCTGAGAGGTTTTTTTTTTTGTCTTTGGGGGGTTTCTTCTACCAGGAGTAGAGATTGTATGACTGTGGGCTGTAAAATGAATAGTTTTTCACAATTAGAGCTTAAAAATTGGTAATACTAACAGGGCTTTATAAATTAAGAATGATGCACTGAAATATATAGGGCCAAAATTATTCCTTGTGTGTTTTCAGTGAGTGCAACTGGTTGGCACTGGCAGCGTTACTAAGAATTCTAGTAGCTGAAATCCTTTTTCTTTTTCCTAGTAATCCTTGGGGGTGTTACTTCAAAGGGGAATGACCACATGCAATATTTAGGCTTTAGAAAAGGAAAGGGAAAGCAGAACTCCAGTGCTGACCATAGGATTATGACTTTCAGCCATACATACTGCAAGGTGTAATGTCCTGTTCTCTATAAGAATTTACAGTGAGAGAAGCTCAGCTATGACCACAGCTATCAGATGTGTAAATTAGCAGTTTTCATACACATTTTCATTGTTCAGAAAAAACTTTCAGTTTGCTTTTTTTTTTTTTTAAATCTAATCTTGAGAACCAGACATAACTTTTTCGAATGACTGGTTCTGTGTGGCTGTAGTCTTAATGTCACAATAAATATGTAATTCTCTTGTTCTTAAGGAACATTTAAACAGTACTATTTTTTCAACAAAATGACATCAAAATGAGTCATACATTTGTGTTTTATTTTTTTTTAAATGCAGCAGACCCTATGCTACCTAGTGTGTTACTTCAGTTGATTTCACTCTGTACAGTTTCAAGGTTCTGTAGGCTTCTGTACCGAGAATACTTAACAGCTTTATTAAGCAGAGGCAGGGTGATGGTGACACAAGGTGAGAGACTATGATTTATGGGATGGGGAAAGAATGGTTTCCACTGAAATTCTGTGGGAATTGCCAACAGAACGTGTACAGGGCATCTAACACAAGGGTAATTGTCACCCACCGCCTGACTGTGTAAAGAAAGGCTCACCTGACAAAGCTACTAATATTTCACTGACGGTCCTCATTAAGTCCTGGAAACTGTTTCTAGAGAACTCCTTTTCTGGTCTTTGCCTAATAAAGCAAAGCAGAGATTATCTTAACTAGGTCATGTGCTTCTGAAGAAAAACACTTGAACATTGTGTAGAGAAATTCAAGGAAAATACAGACCATAAGATCAACATTTTGGTTAGGGAGGATTTATTTTAATTTCATGTTACAAGATAGCAGGACAAAGTGAGAGATCTTAGGCTACTGTTTTGACTGCATTTTGCTTTCTTATATGACATATTTCTCTAAAGAATTTTAATATAGCACAAGAGGGAACCAAAAGGTGTTTTAAAAAATCTGTATGGCTGGAGAAAACTTATTACCTTAAGGTAGTTCAGAATGTACCTGGCAAACGGCATAGGGATCTTTATTGTAACAAAGATGTGTCAGTATAAAAATGTATTAAGACAATGGTGAGTCATTCTTATTGTTGGTTTGAAAGTATGAATTTCCCAATAAAACCACTTTGTTAATGGCAGATTACAGGTATTTGGGTAGATGTAAGCTTCTCTTCACAAAAATTGGATTTGGATAGCAAAATGGAAATGGAGTCATATAGCTTATACTCCAAAAGAGGTTTTCCTCATCTTATTACAGAATATGGCTTTGTTAGAGCAGTGATGTATGACTGATTAGAGTGCTTTCACATACCATCAATAAATAATTTCCTCTCTTACCTTTAATTTTTAATTCTAGTGAAATGCTTGTATAGAGACTGAGCTGAATGCACATGGCCAACTATTACTGACAATCTGTAGAATTATAAGCATTTGGAAAAAAAAAAAAATTTGTTTGTTTGTTTTTGTGTAATTCCAGGAGAGTACTCAAATATCTCTGTGCCCCCAGCAAATCAGAATTATATTCCTAAGGGCTGCCAGGAGGATTTACTATATAATCCTCTTCTCACTGTTCCCCACTACTCAATTTAAGCAGTTCTTGCTCTTCAAGTTGAGTTTTATGTATCCTGTTCTCAGGCATATAGCTCTGCCTTTACTTTTTTAAGGACCTGTTACTCTGTGTTATAGCTATGAGTTCTGCTAAGCATCCAAGCTCTTGAATTAGGCACTGGAACAACGCCTGTAGCAACTTGGGTTCTTCCAGCCACTTAGCTTCAAGGATGAGCAATATTTGAATCAAGCATAATGGTTTCAAATGAAGCAAGAACTTAGATCTCTTACAGATATATCCATAAGATATATATATACAAAGATAGATATATATATATGGATATAGATATGCTTCTAAGTACATAAAAAGTTGGCAAATGTAGTTATAAGTAGAAGAGTTCCATGAAGTAGGACTTCAAAATGTGCTGCACCTTTGAAACTTAATCCAAACTTTTCCAAAATGATAGTCTCTTTGTATCCAAGATTTTGATTTGGATTATTACAGAGATAAGGATCCACTTATAAAAGCCTAGTGCAGTCCAAATTTTTATATCTAATGTTTTTATTATGGGCTTTTAAAAGTTTTTTTTCATAGACTGAGGACTTCATCCTGCTTGCTTATGAAGTTTTACATAGCCAGGAGTAAGTGCTAGTCTCCATGAGAACATAGCAAGTGGTGGAAAAAATGTCTCGTTCTTTCTTGTCTATCACTCTCTGTGACTGACTTAATCACCTCCCATTCTTTACATTTCAGTGGCTAATTTGGGGTGTACCATGCTTATTTGCAACTGACAATTTCTTTGACAACTTTAAAAAGTGAGAAAAGATATCAGAAATTTGCATAATAAAATGCAGCTAATGGGGATATTTAAGAGGTGTGTTTTTCAGTTATATAAATTGTGATCATTTAATTAGAACAATAATAGAATTATAATCTACAAGTATTGAATTTCATTGCAATGTTAGTGACATGAAAAACAAACTACAGTTCCTGCTACTCTGTCTAAACCTAAGAGCGTGCTGTTTTTTAGAGGCTGACAGACATAAATACTTTTTAAGTTTAAAGCTCTGACATTTAAATCAATGACTTCATTAGCTTTTTATGCATCCACTATATATAGCTGGTAGTTTTCCTTGACAAAAAAAGTTAAATGTCAGAATACAATTTTAATGTTCATACTTTTCATGTTAGTTTTCTTTCTGTGACTATTATGAACTTACTTAGAAGTCTTATCATTCAAGTGTCAATAAAATAGACATCTGAGAGGGCTCTTACTTACTAATGTAAATATTTGTGTGGGACATGTTGTTCTTACATACCTTTAGGACAAGAAGCAGGCAGAGTGAACTAATGCTCAGGCTTGTCTCTCCAGAGATCAGTAAAACTGAATGTACCAGCCTGAATCCTATTACATGGAAAGTACAGTTTGGCACAAATTAATCCCTCTTTACTGTTTGCTCATGAACTAAGACTGGTATAGCATATACGTTTCTGCCTGAGCTTGACAAACTGTCCAGGGGAGGGAGAGGTGTGGAGAAGGGGTCATATCCTGTCTGTAATTGTAACAGTGTGTTACACTCCATGGAGAAAACTATTAGCATATAATAGAAGTTACACATACTAATACACTGTTAGAAAAATACTGTAAAGGGCCTAGTAACATTGACTTCCAAAAGAACACTTTGGAGACATGCAGGTAGATAGGGAAATGTTTAATAATCTCAGAGGTAGCTATATTTTATTTTATTTTATTTTATTTTATTTTATTTTATTTTATTTATTTATTTATTTTATTGCTATTCAATAGTATGTCTTGAAATTAGGATGATTGTCTCCTACACTTGGAGAAAAAATAAAGACATTAACTAGACTCTCATAAACAGCTACCTGGTAAGGTCTGCTTTCTTAATTTCTGTACCTTCTGTGAGGCTATGAACCTAATTACTCCAATATTTATTTATTTTTCTTTTAAACTCTGAGTGCCTTTTTGCATATGTAGCATGAAAATGTGTCCAGGTTTATAAAGTCAGTACTCATTATTGGGTCCAACAGACTTACTATCTAAAGTGACAATTTCAGCTTTAGTATGTTCTGTTCCTAATTTATGATTACTTTTTTTTTTTTTAATTAAGAATGCAAGTATTTTTTATTATTTGTGAGCATAAAAGAATAAATGAGAAATGAAGCATAAAAAAAGAAATGAATGGAAATTGTGCTCACAATTAAAACATGTTCTTCTTGAATCACAAGCAAAATTCTAGTTGGCATTACTCATGAAGTCACCAGTTAGTTTCTCTGCCATCCATCATCCCACAGCTGGAATGCAAATCAACACTGTACAGAGACCTTTTCCTCTTTACATTTATATTTTTTAGGTTGAGAAACTTTAATCAGAAAATTTTATCTCAAAGCCTATTAACAGTTTCATTTCTAAAATTACAAAGATATGCAGCTATTTAACTGACTAGTTAACTATTGTAACCATAAATAGTGCTGATGCCAGAGTTTGCCAATTACAGATACCTTCCATGTGTGTTAGATTAAGTGAACTTGTCTGATTTGGAAACCAATGAGTATATTTTGTATATTTATACTCTTAACAAAGATGAACAAATAACTGTCAAAAGCAGATGAATAATGACAATTACTAGACAAATAACTGAATAACAAAAAAAAAAGATGTCCAGTTTTGGATTGAATCTACTTTTTTCAACAGTATTTTAAAAGCAAAGGCATGTCCTTCTGTATATTAAGTGCTGTAAAAGAATGAAAACTCAGTCTACACACAGCAGGCTGCACTGACTGAAAGAGCATAATTAGTCAGCATTCTTATTAGAATTCTAATCAAGGCATTCACTCCTCTCTTGCAAAATATACTTCAGATAGTTAAAGATGTTCAGAACTCAATTTGTCATAATGCTCTTTATTTTTTTTTATTTTTTTTTAAGCTTTGTGGTTGAGTACTAAACCCAGAGCCACCACAACTTAGCAGGCTTGGCCAGTCCTATTACTGGTAATGCATACTTGAAAAAACTATCAATTTCTTCAGAATATCAGTACCAGTTACTTGAAGAAAAGGAGGCAAAAAAACAAACAAACAAACAAACAAAAATATATATGTATATGTTTTTGGTTTTGTTTTTGTTTTTGCCAGCATAAGTGCCCTTCTTATGAGTAATAATTATGGAGTAATAATAGTAAAATGTATATGGGACAGGGGACCTTGTGTGTGAAAACATTTCCAATACAGGAATATTTAATAATGGGAACTGTGCAAACCTCACAGTGCTAGGAACAACTCCAGATGGAAGTAGGTCAGTGTATCTCCTGCTGCAAGGCAGCAATGAAGACTGCTTTGCTATATCCCTCTCTCCTTTAACCACACCACTAAAAGCAATTCTTGACTGCCAGATTTGAACCATATCTGGTGCAGTGTTTTGAGATACTGAATGAAGACTCTTTCTGTAGGAGATTCTCAGACTGTGGAGAAGTTATGGATTTATCTGTGATACAGGAATTTAATTCCCCTTTGGTAATGACCTAGTTTATTTTAAACTAGCATTGCCATCTACATAATATAATCTATCATTAAGGGTGTATATGATGTGTCAGGAGTTATGTCCCAAACAGCAGGACATAATATGATGATTTTCTGATGTTATCCTTGTAGTGCAGTCAATTACCAGACTATGCTGTCAGTTATTGACAGCACTGCTAATTATATAAGATCTCACTAAATTTATTCCTAAAATTACTGCTGTTCATTTAGAACATTCTTTGGCTGTCTGCTGAATCTTTGCACCTAATTTTACATTAAATACTTTTTGAAGATAACAAATTTTAAACAGATGGAAATTACTCACTTAAAATGGGTTTTGACTTAATGAATAATTTCCATAGAAATTAGTATGTGTCATAATTTCTTCCATGAGTGAGAATGCAGTTCAGGTAACTAGTTTCATAGTTAATGGAAAAGGGATATTTATTTATTTATTTATTTAGAAGCAGAGGGTCTTTTTGTTTTGTTTTGTTTTGTTTTGTTCTGTTTTGTTTTGTTTTTCCCTGCATATCTGTCTAGCATTTTAGATTAAAAAAAATGTAAGCAGGACTGCTTTTCTCTCTTCACCTCTTTTGTCTTCCACACACACAAAATAAATAAATAAATAAAAAAAAATCAAAACCAACAATAGAAGACATTTTCTTTGTCATCTACAGATAATTTGTAGAACAACTGAAATAATTTCTCTGTGGTGGCTGATACAGACATGGGAATGCTGATGGGCATGTGAGGATGTACTGGATTCACCTGGCAAGATTTTGTCAGAGTGGGAGGGAGCTGCAGGACCACCTTCTGTCAGGAGAGGTGAGGGCTGCCCTGTGCTTGTTCCAGTTGGCTCCAAAAGCAACCTGCTGCTTGCAAAAGCCGGGCCCATCAGCAACGCTGGTTGCACTCTGAGAGAGAATCATAGAATCATAGAATCATCGAATACCCCAAATTGGAAGGGACTCATAAGGATCATCAAGTCCAACTCCTGGCACCGCACAGGTCTACCCAAAATTTTAGACCATGTGACTAAGTGCACAGTCCAATCGCTTCTTAAATTCAGACAGGCTTGGTGCAGTGACTACTTCACTGGGGAGCCTGTTCCAGTGTGCGACCACCCTTTTGGTGAAGAATCTCTTCCTGATGTCCAGCCTAAACCTCCCCTGCCTCAGCTTAACACCATTCCCGCGGGTTCTATCACTGGTGATTATGGAGAATAGGTCAGCACCTGCCCCTCCACTCCCCCTCACGAGGAAGTTGTAGACTGCAATGAGGTCCCCCCTCAGCCTCCTCTTCTCCAGGTTGAACAGGCCCAGTGACCTCAGCCGCTCCTCGTATGTCTTACCCTCTAGGCCCTTCACCATCTTCGCCGCCCTCCTCTGGACACTCTCCAACAGTTTAATGTCCTTTTTGTACTGTGGTGCTCAGAACTGCACACAGTACTCGAGGTGAGGCCGCACCAGTGCAGAGTAGAGCGGGACAATCACTTCCCTCGACCGACTAGCAATGTCGTGCTTGATGCATCCCAGGGTACAGTTGGCCCTCCTGGCTGCCAGGGCACACTGCTGGCTCATATTCAACTTGCTGTCAACCACAACCCCCAGATCCCTCTCTGCGGGGCTGCTCTCCAGCGTCTCGTCGCCCAGCCTGTACGTATAGCCAGGGTTGCCCCGTCCCAGGTGCAGGACCCGGCACTTGTTAAACTTCATGTGGTTGGTGATTGCCCAGCTCTCCAATCTGTCCAGATCTCTCTGCAAGGCCTTTCCACCCTCAGCTGAGTCCACAACTCCTCCAAGTTTGGTGTCGTTGGCTAATTTGCTCAAAACACCTTCTAGTCCGACATCCAAATCATTTATAAAAGCATTGAAGAGGACTGGCCCTAAAATGGAGCCTTGACGGACCCCACACGCAACCATCCGCCAGCCTGATGTGGCCCCATTTACCACAACCCTTTGAGCCCTTCCCGTCAGCCAATTGCTCACCCATCATATGATATTTTTGTTTAGTTGTATGCTGGACATTTTGTCCAGTAGGATCCTATGGGAAACCATGTCAAAAGCTTTTCTGAAGTCCAAAAAGATCACATCAGCTGGTTTCCCTTAATCGACTAGATGGGTGATCTTATGATAAAAAGAAATCAAATTTGTTAGGCAGGACCTACCCCTCATTTACCCATGTTGGCTGGGACCAATGACTGCATTGTCCCCCAGGTGCGCTTCAATAACTTCAAGGATCATCTTCTCCATAATTTTACCAGGCACTGACATGAGACTGACAGGCCTGTAATTGCTAGGGTCTTCTTTCTTACCCTTCTTAAAAATTGGCACAACATTTGCCAGCTTCCGGGGGGAAAACATTGCACAAGAGCAGGTGAGGGACCGGAGTGAGAAAATGTGAGAGAAGCAGCCCTGCAGCCCCCCAGGTCAGTGCAGCAGGAGGGCAGGAGGTGCTCCAGGCAGGCAGCAGCAGTTCCCCTGCGGCCTGTGGAGAGGCCCCTAGTGGAGCAGGCTGTCCCCCTGCAGCCCATGGGTCCCACATGGAGCAGATCTCCACGCTGCAGCCCCCCCGTGGAGGAGCCCCCGCTGGAGCAGGTGGATGTGGCCTGGAGGAGGCTGCGGCTCATGGAGACCCCCACAGGAGCAGGCCCTGAGCCGGAGCTGCAGCCCGTGGAGAGGAGCCCACGCAGGAGCAGGGGGTCTGGGGGGAGCTGCCGCCCACCCGTGGGGGACCCGTGCTGGAGCAGTTTGCTCCTGGGGGATGGATGGACCCCGTGGTACGGAGCCGTGTGGGAGCAGTTCTTGAAGAGCTGCTGCCTGTGGGCAGCCCCCGCAGGCTCAGTTCGGGAAGGATGGCATCCCGTGGCAGGGACCCCACATGGAGAAGGGGAAGAGCATGAGGAGGAAGAAGCAGCAGAGACAAATCCTTATGAACTGACCACAATCCCCACTCCCCATCCTAGTGCACCAATTGGTGTGGGGAGGAGGTTGAAGAATCATGAATAGGGGCAGTTTAGATGCTTCCTCATCTCTTGAAAAGCTATATCCACCTGAGTTAGTGGAGGGAATAAAGTTCAGGCCATGATCTCTGCCCTGGTCAGGCCTCACCTGGAGTACTGTGTCCAGTTCTGGGCTCCCCGGTACAAAAAAGACAGGGATCTCCTGGAAGGAGTCCAGCGGAGGGCCACAAAGATGATACGGGGCCTGGAGCATCTTCCCTGTGAAGAAAGGCTGAGAGACCTGGGTCTGTTCAGCCTGGAGAAAAGAAGACTGAGAGGGGATCTCATCAATGTGTATAAATACCTGAGGTGTGGGAGACAGAGGAATTTGGCCAACCTCTTTTCAATGGTTTGTGGGGACAGGACAAGGGGTAATGGCCATGAGATAGAGCACAGGAAGTTCCGCACCAACATGCGAAAGAACTTCTTCACGGTGAGGGTGATGGAGCACTGGAACAGGCTGCCCAGGGAGCCTGTGGAGTCTCCTTCTCTGGAGATATTCAAGGCCCGTCTGGACGCCTACCTGGGCAGCTTGCTCTAAGGACCCTACTTTGGCAGGGAGGTTGGACCTGATGATCTTTCGAGGTCCCTTCCAACCCCTTAAATTCTGTGATTCTGTGATTTGCTTATAACTTTGTACTTTTTTACCATTCTCTGAGGATTCTGAGAAAGACTTGTAAAACTAACCCAGACTGCAGCTGTATTAACTATACCAGGTCCTCTAGGACAAAGAGAGCGGGTAGTGTTGACCCTTAGCATTTTACAGTCCCTAAATAAGTATCCCAAATTCATCTTTAATTTTTTTAATAAATGCTTCTTTCACCATTGACCATCCCCACTTGCAAACAATACTCTAAAGCTCAAAAGTAACTACTTGTATTTATTTTAATCCCTCTTCTTCTTTTTTTTTTTTTTCTTTTTTCTAATAAGTGACCTTAGCAATGCAACTCTCCATCCACACCCCAGCCACCCTACTGCTGCTTTACCCTCACCACACAAAATGAAACTTCCCAGGCACAGTTTTGCAGCAACACTCAAGCCCCCAGCCCATTCCACATGTTGATCTGAGCATGAGGGCAGGAAATGAACAGGTTGGTCCAAATACCTCAGCTTTCTCATTCTGAAAGGAAGGGCTTTCCCAGTGTCTTACATAAACCTCATTATAATTCAGCCTAACATCAGTACCAGTTCAACAACTTATATTAACTGTGGGAAATATAACATCGTGCAGTAACATGCTTCAGTGTATGCTGGCACCTAACCTACTAGCTAAAGAAAGCAAAAAACAGCATGGCAAAAAATCCAGTTTTCCCCCTAGGAAATACAACACCTATGGCTATGTAGCTTTTCCTGTTTTTCATTCTTGATCTCATAACCATCACAGGGACAGAAAGGCTCTGTGGGAGTGTGGTCATGGGGTGTTTGCTGTTTCCTGGCAAAGCTGTCAACCAATGAATAGTTAGTGGAAAAGTACTGCTATGGGGCGAATGATATAAGAAGGGAGCCTGTCCTCAACAAGGATGATGAAGTATGCCCTCAGTAAGAGAGGGATGAAATTATGCCCTCAATAAGAGAGAGCTGAAGTTATGTCATCAATCAAGTAGTAACAGTTACTGATCCTGAAAGAACCCTGGTGTCCGTGCAGTCCGTCATGCCACAGGGCTCTTTTGCAAGTCTTTGGAAACAATCAGATTGTCCAAGCTGGCATGATTACACAAATACAGGGGAGTTGCTGGAATTCTCTTCTCTCTAGTGGTTACAGCTGGGAAACCAATCCTTGTAAACTATTCAAGCCAGCTGAGTTAGAAGAGTACTGCTACTGCTGTAAAGCACCTCAGAGCTCAGAGACACCATTGGCAGTACTGCTACATGAAAGTTAGACACCTGAATTTTCCTTTCTGTAATTCTGTTTCTGCCCTAACTTTCCCATGTAGAAACAGTTTCTCCATCTTAGGTACATTACAAAATAAGCCACCAAATGGTAACAGTCCCAAAATTTTTTTTTTTTTTTTTTTTTGGTATCGAAAAGTATTTACTTGTCTGCCTGTATTTTTTTCATGTTTCTTTTTTTTCTCCTTTCTTTTGCTGTTAAGTGGTAGAACATTTCTTTTCACTAGTCATAAGCACTATCAAACATTTTAAAGCAGACTAAATGAAAAGTGGTAAATCTAATAACAAAAATGAGTATTTGATTTCATTATATTAAGTTTTATTCTATTATAAGATTTAAGAAATTACTGTAGATCTCAGGGTACAGTTGTTTGTTTTATTTTAATTATAAAAAGTGTATGATTTGCCACATTAGTGTTGCAATAAAAGAAAAGAGATCCTGAAGTATAGTCAACACACACATGGTGAGATGGACATAAGAGATAAAATAGTTTTGATTTCAACAACAACTTTGCTGAAAATTGTAACCTATCTTGCAAAGTTGGTTTTAACTCTATCGTAAATACTTGACTCTTAAATTTGCAGTCCATGATTAGAAAAGTGGAACTGCGTTCAGAACAGAGCATTATTATTTGTATCTAACCAAAAAAGAAGAAAAAAAAATCTTCCTGTCGTTGACAGCAATTTGGGGAACTACAAAAAGAAGCAGATATAAAAATCGGGACTGCTCAGGAAGTGCTAGACCATAACGACCCCTTCCACTCTTACCTAGTAGTTGTCTCCTTTCCCCTTTATGTGCTTAACATTTTATAATAACATCTAACATGAAACATGATGTTGGTGAAGTATTGTTTGGTTTTGCTTCCTTGTAAACTGTAAAACTGCAAACTTGCTTATTTGTACTAGCAGTCCCATGAAGAATATAGCATTCAGAAACAAGCAAGTTAAGAGTCTTCATATAATTTTTATTGCATTCTTGTGCGCAGAATCAAAGGTCTGGGGTTCACAGTTGGCAAGAATCCACACAGTAGACAATAGATGCAATTCACTTTATTAATTCTCCAGACACAGACAGTACCAAACGCTGCAGGAGTAGCTGTAGGAGTCCTGCCAGGACAAGGAGACCACCAGGTGCTGAGGAGCATCAGCCCATGGTCGAGGCTTGCTCCTATTTAAGTGGGCAGCTCTTTTCTAATAACGGTTCATGCTCATTAGTGTACTGGGTTCTGGGATGGTCCAATGTAGTCACCCTTATGGCAGCCACCCCACATGATCAGGTTCCATGTCTGAGAAAATCTGAAACATGAGGGGTGAGCTCCTATATAGAATATAGAATCAAGAGCATTGTGTGGGCTTGACCTTCAGCCAAGCAAGTTACAGCTGGCTACTTAAAATATGCATGAGATAGCAACAAGCAAGAACAGTCCTTAGCCAATCACCTAACTCCTTGCAGTATCTTATAAAATGGCTCATACACCTTGGTTTGGGATTTTAAGGAAAATCAATGAAAGTGATAATCAAAGAAACAGAACTAGACACAATTTCTAATGCATTGTTGAACAAAGTAGAAAATGAAAAATGTAGAAAGTAGAAAAATGAACAAAGTAGAAAGAAACAAAGAAAAACAGAACAGAATCACCCTTGCAGTGTCCCATGGTACTGGTATACTTCTGGTCGTTAAGGCTACTGATAGAAGCTGGCAAAACAATCCATTAGAGGAGGACATTGTCCCATTATTTGTACTGTGTAATGTATTGAAACAGGCTATTAAAAAGTCTTTAAGCAATCAGACTTTAACTGAGACAGTCAACATTTGTTTAAATAATCTTATATTTTATTTTAAAACTTTTGCAAAGCAGTGCATTAGAACATATGATTAGGAATTTTTAAATTTCTGCTATTTTTATACCCATAAAATAACAATTTCTGGCAGTCATTAGTAAGAGTAAGGAGGTTATTTATTAGTCAGTATGTATGACATAAAGACCTTTAAGAATTCTTTTTGTGCTATATGAGTGATTTTCTTCCTACTGTTGATATGCTGCTAAACATTACACAAAAGTTTGGTCTGTCTCCATAACTTAATACTCCAAAGAGCCAGTTTAACAAATGAAAGAGTATGCATTAAGACAAAGTCCAAGCAGTAATGTTAGTATTAACTTTCTAGCTTTGTGTTTGTTTGGAGTGCTTTCTTGTTTCATTCTCTTTCATCTTATGTTCCATCAGAAAAGTCCTCCACATAAGAGGTTTCTTCCAACCCTTTTCAAGTCTTATTTCCTAAAACATATATTTGTAAGTACATATGAAATGGAAATTACATTAAAAATATGTTACTGGCTTATTTTGTTTAACTAGAACTAGTAATAGCTTCTGTCACTACATTTTTATATGTTGGATCTTTTTTTACTATTTAGCATTCCCCATATCATTCATGTTAATATAGTACTAAGAAAAACTAACATACTCTGCATCTATATTCCAAAATTAAGATAAAATAGATTTTAATCTTGTTTTACAGGTCATTTACTTGTAATTGATCTCAAGAGGTAGAAATGATTAATGAACAATTATCAAGTGAGGAAAGATACAAGATATATCTGAAAGTAAATATCAAGAATATAAAATACTATTCTGGTTAATAACATATAAATATTGGTAATTATTTTCACTGCTTCTAACACAGTAGTTCATGTAGAGACACAGACTGTCTCCTAATAGCCTAAAAGCCTATACAGTTAATTAAAGTTTCATTTGCCCGGATAAGATCCTCTCATGTACTTCTTTGGTTAACAAGACATATGCTTGCTTAGAATTATCTAAAAAATAAAGAGGATCAGTAACTGTGGATGGATTAAAACCTTCATCCACTAATCGAAATTTTTGTTGTTTGAAAGTTCCGGTCATTTCCATTGTTTCCTGTAGAAGAGAGAAAAATATATTTATTATTCAGTAGAAGAGCTCCTTTTCTTTTGCTCACAACATTTGTTTTGAAAACAAATTTTTGTTTTTAAAAGTCTTACTTAATATAAGATCAATACTGGTTGGCCTTATTACTTTGTAAAACAATGTTTTTCCCAGAATTTTTGTGCTGGACCACCACTTGTTGACATGTGGATAAACACTGCAGCCTCTTGCTTTCTGAATTGTTGTGTAGTTCAAATGTTATCAAAGTCTTTGGTGGAGCCCCATTGTGCCTGAGACAATCTAGCATCTTCATTTGTACACATTAGAGATCCACACATCGGAAAGAATCTCAACAAATAAAATATGTTATTAACAGGAACTACTTACTGTAAAAACTCAAGAAATTCTTTCTGCCTGTGACTATTTTGGCACTAAGAATGGGCTGAAAGAATCACACAAAATTATTGTGGTCCAAATAAAGCTGGATTTTTACTACACATTTTATAATGTTTTCAAGCTTCTCTTCAGAGTCACTGTGTCCCTTGGAAAAAGTAGTAGGAGACATATAGAGACATGTAGTAGTGAGTTTGGTTTTTTTTCTGTATTTCTAATTTTTTTTCTAAGCTTCTTCTTGTTTTTCAGTCACTATGAACAATATAGAACGCTGCTCTTATTTCCGCTTTCCTTTTATTGCAGCCATGCCTCATAGACCTCGTTTTTCTTCTCTCACATCAAAAAGAAAATTTCCATCTGCCTTGTTTTTCAAACACATCAATTTCTCCAGTAACTACACTCCATCTTCCTATTCTTTTGTTCTTAGTCCAGCACTACCCATTTTCTTTCTACAGTCAAAACAAGAAGGATTTTCTGTCTTCCATCTAAAATCCGTGTGACAGGCACCACTATCCTCTGCAGCGACTAACTTATTTAATTCTCATCTCAAACTTCAGTAACCTCATGATTTACCACCAGTCTTGGATTCAACTCCTCCACTACCACTCTAGATCATTTCATTTAAATCTCTGGCTGTTGTGCTTCTTTATTGATTAAATAATTTTGACAAAGTTCCTAATGACCTTATACTTATGAAATTTTAGTGCAGTTATTGCTTATCCCCTTGATCTGTCAAAAACCCTTAACGCATTCATTAATTCTGCTATTCATACTTTCTCATACTCCATGGACTTGTGAGAGTATGTTTCTTCATTGTGTCTATCCTACTTCTCTCTTCTGAGCTCCACTTATTGACCTCCTTTATCTTCTATTCTATCTTTACATTTATATATATGTATGCAAATCATATCTGATAGTAGAATTCTTTCTACACGTTTTTTTCTCATTTTCAAGGTTTTTCACAGTCTCTTGCTTTTTACCTCTTTATTCTAAGCAGTATTCAAACTCTGACTGACCCAGAGAACCAGCTCCCATAACCTATGTTCTCTTTTCAATGATTTTTTTTTTCAGCTTTCCTTTGGACATAAGAGACTTTTTTCACAACCATCTCCTGCTGTTTGCCTTTGTCATGATGTTCCCAAAACACTTACCACAACTGAAGATGCTCACAAGCTTCACTAATCACAGCGATCCATATCGTGTATTTTCTATACTCTAATTTTTTCCTAGCCATATGTAGCCTATTGTAACTACTTTTAAATTTTTAACTCTTTGGCAAAGGGACGTTTTTTCTCCAAACTGGACAAATTACCACAGCAAAGTACTAGTATACAATTAGGCATGATAGGCACTCTGATAGTTATAGTGGTGACAGCAATAATAAACATTTTTAATTTAGGCCCAGTAAATACAGCACCTTTTCAAATGCTTTTGTCTTGTTTTGTCATTATATTACACGGCAAATAACATCTCATTTGTCTGATTTGCACTATCAATGTGTATCCTGCTCTACCTTTACTTTTCTATTCTCGTTTCCATCAAATAAAATGGATTTTAGATTATTTTCTCCAGATGCAACAGTTCACATTTTACTAATCTGAACCTTTTGTTTTCCCATGTTCTTGCTTCTAATCTCCCTAAATCCTTTTGTATGGTATCCATTCTTACTGGTTTATACAATTTCTCCCATTTTAATATAATCTGCAAATTTTATTATATTTTTGTGTAATTCCTCTCCCCAAAATACCATTAATGGAGACAACAAATAGGGCCATTTCTAAAATTAAATTAAGTGATATATTTGCAAGCAGTTTCTGTTATTCATTCAGCCATCTCTGTGTTCAAATGACATAGATGTTTGTACGCACAGTGCAGTAATGCAGCTTACCCGAACTCTTAAAAAAAGAGGACAGGCATAACTTGGTAGATAGGTCACCACTTGCTTATACATTTGCTCTAAGTCCAATGATTTATTCTGCTTTAAAATGAGAGAGGCCATTCCTGCTTTTCCTTCATGATCTGTGGGAAAGGAAGTAAAATGAGAATTTTCAAACATGAATAAAGTTAAAATTTTTGTGAAGAACCATACAAAAAAGAACTACATGAATGAACTAACAATAATATATCATCTGAGTTTCAGTAAAACAAAAAGATTACATGTAGATTTTATATAGTGTGACTTACTTTTGGAGATTGTTCAAGTGACCAGTTAAACAATAATGCTGCAAATGGTTTAGGCGGGTAAGACTAAATGGAGTACTGTCATGGAGTACCATGCTCAATATTAATCAATATCTGAGGATAAATTACAAAAACCTTTCTCTCTCAAAAAGTGCTGAGGTGATTTCATGGATTAGCCAATTATGTGTTCTCTTCACTTTTGGCCTTTCTCTCTAGCAAGTATGTTCCCTCAAAACTGTGGATATGAATGTTGACAACAGAGAGAGATTAAAAGTCCTAACTGGTTTGTGGGAAATGCAGGCATCACTGTTGGTCTATGGGAAAGAAAAACAAACAAACAAACAAAAAACAACAACAACAAAAAAAACAGGTAGATAATAAAAACAATAAATTTCAGCAATCAAAAATAATTTCACATTTTAACCATCAGATATTAATAACAGCCAAGCTTACTTTTTTCTCCTTTCTATCCTTTTTTTTTTTTTTGCTAATGCTATAGCTTCTGTGAGGAAATTGATTTGCATATGTTTTAAGTACAATTATCATGACAGTTCTACGAACTGGTTCAGCTATTTCTTCATACAGGTAAGAATTGGCAAGTAAATGTATACTGTCATATTTTTGATCCTGATTTTTCAGTCAGTCTTCTTCATTTTGATTTTTCTTGTTTTATGGCTTTAAACTAGTGGCAAGTGACACCTTTTCCACATTTTAAACACTTATCATTATGTAGTGGGTTCACCTTGGCCAAGGGCTAAACATCCACCTAGCCTCTCACTCATTTCCTTCTCTCACAGAACATGGAAAATAGAAAGAAGGTGAGAAGACTCATGGCAGTTTAAAAGGGAAAGCAAAAGGGGTACACTAGCAAAGCAAAGAGCAGAATTCATTCACTACTTCCCATTGGTAGGCAAATGTCCAGGCACTTACTGGAAAACAAGGGCTCAGCATGGGCAATGGTTGCTTGGGAAGGCAAATGCCATAAACAGAAACGTACCCCCTCTTCTTCATTTCCCTAAACTTTTATTACTGAGCATGGCATCATATGATATGGAATATCCTTTTGGTTAGTTTGGGTCAGCTGCCCTATCTACATCTCCTCCCAGCCTCTTGCCCAACACTGCATACACACAGTAGAGAGAAAATCTTGACACTGTGTAAGCTTTGTTCAGCAATAGCCAAGCATTGTTGTGTTATCAGCACTGTTTTAACCACAAATGCAAAGCACAGAACCTTAAAGGTTACTAGGAAGGAAGTCATCTGCCTCCCAGCCTCACCTAGAACACATTTTTAAAAGCCTTTAGCAATAATGGGAATCAGGCCCAAATAATCTCATGAAATTTAGCTAAAAATATTATTGAAAAAAATACATTATTTTTTTTATTAATAATTTATTTATTTTTCTATCCATTTGTTTCTTGCCCTGTCTTTAGTTTTATAATATTCCTGTTTTTAGATGATTATGAGGCTAAGTTAAAAGTGAAATAAAATAGTAGCCCTTATTCATATACCTTCAAGTAGCTTTAATTCTTATCCCATTGACGTGATTATTTTCTGACACATGAAAGTGTGGATTTTCCATGGCTGTCTATTTAATAAAGCTTGAAACTTTCATTTAGGTTATGTAGCTATCACAAATTCATGAAAGATAGGTAATTTTTCAAAAGTACACATCATTGCATGCACATAAAAATGCATGATTCACTGGCTCATTCACGAACAGTTGGTATTTTCTTCATCTACGTACAGATTTTAGCTAGGTATTAAGCAGATGACTCCATCAGAAATGATTCATAGGCTTATAACATGAAATAAAAAACTTATGAGAGTTAACAAATAAACCTAGGGAAAAAAAACATAAAACTGAAGCTTTCCTTACCTGGCACAGATACACCATACACATTTGCTTCTTGTATGAAATCCAACATTACGATGACATCAGAAACTTCTGTTGTTGCAACATTCTCCCCTTTCCATCTAAAACACGAAAAAAATAATTTAATCCCATGAGAACATATGGTCATCTACTCTTTAAAAAACATTAACTTTAGCAAGACTTCCATTCAGTTTAGACTATTAAAACCTCACATTTATTCCTGCTTGTCATCTCAGTATATTGGTCTGATAACCAGAAGACAGTGCTTGTAATTAAAATGTTACTGGATATTATCTATCACTATAAAGCACAATTAAAGTTTATCATAATCTGATTTAAAGGTTTTCAAAATTTTGAT
The DNA here is from genome assembly GCF_964034855.1 of Anser brachyrhynchus. Classification (NCBI taxonomy): domain Eukaryota; kingdom Metazoa; phylum Chordata; class Aves; order Anseriformes; family Anatidae; genus Anser; species Anser brachyrhynchus. Next base: position 44,457,987 of record NC_137697.1, read on the forward strand.
GTATATCAAAATACATCAGATGTGACCAGTCTTCAGTATTGATATATTTTTCTCTCTTTCAGTATCTAATTCTCCTTGCCTACAACAAAACTATCATTGGTTAGTATGATCACTGGAAGTATTGTTCAAAGACCTGGACTTCCTACAAAACCTTCTGGAAATGATTTATCCAGCTCTGCAGGAGCACTTTTTACTAAATTAAGCTCCTATCATCCACTTCAAGGTCATTATAGACTACATCACAATAGTTATAAACTGAACACTTCCTGCTGAAAACAAATAGAACAAATATTATTCTATCCTACATGTCTGTTTTTTAATGAAAAAAAATGTAAAAGGAAACAATGATTATACCTGAAGGTATCTCCAATCCTGTCCCAAAAATACAGGAAGTTCTCATGGTCTTGAACCATTAGATCTCCAGTATTAAAATAAAGATCTCCCTTCTTAAATACTTCACTGAGTAATTTCTTTTCTGTGTGTCTCTTATTGCCAGCATAACCGAAGAAGGGGTTCTTTGCATTCACTTTGGAAATGAGAAGACCAGCCTCACCTACATGGAGAAGTTGAAAAGAATGTCTGATACACAGTTCCTGTACTGCACATTAGTGTTAGTTTGCTACATATGACTTTACAAGACCAGGAACCAAATTTGGCAGGGTTCAGTACATAAGGCCAAATAATAAAAGCTTGCCTGCTTTGCAATTCCTATAGTTATCTCTATGTGCAAAGTGACCATAAAGACACAGTACAATATTCTCCACCCAAATTCCCAGTATTTTGTATTTCTTCTTGATAACTAAACAGTTCTCATCCATCAACTGTGAGTTTAGTCACAGTAACTTCTCAAAGCACTCACTCCAAGTGAATATTACATCCCACTTCCTACACCTTACTGAATTTTTAGTGATGAGTCTTAACTTCAGCACTTTCCTACTGAATTAAAAAGCTAGTGTTTCTAAAGAAGCAGGTGTTCAACCAAGACAGTAAATCCTTATTTAATCTCAGAACTTCTGAGGAATTTTCATTAATGTGATAAAACATTGATGCTTTCTTTGCAGAGTAAAATGTAAATGTTTTAACATATTTTTTCCTTAAAAAAAAAAAAAAAAAAAAAAACAGTGACATGGAAATAGGGTAATCCTGTCATGCATGTCCTACATCACAGTATTAGTTTCTGAAAGTGTAATAGTATGAACTCCTAACAGTTTTGGAAGCACGTTCTGAACAACAAAGCTTAAGAGTTGCATTACTTTATCAAAGTAAAGAATTACAGTGATGAAAATACATAAAATAAAAATATATCTTAAGCTATGTCACTTACACCTTTTGGGAACCACATTTTCCTGGAACTGCCCATGTTTGATTAAGATGTGCTACAGAATCTCCAAACTCCTTTGAAAAATCTGCCTCAGCTCCCTGTTAAAGCAGTCTGCCTGATGTTTAAATATGAGTTTGCCTCACTTCAGCTTCCAGGCATTAATTACAGCTGTTATCTTCCCACAGTACAATAGGGGTGCTTTAGTATCTGATAAACACTTTGCAAATAGGTACAATAAAGAAAAACTAGATATCTAATAAGTATTTTGAAGACAGTTATAATCAAGCAACCTCTTATATATGTATATATTTGATAAACTAAGTACTGGAACACTATCAAGAGCAGTTAATCTCCAAAAAGCATTTGCTCTAATCCATCTGACTTTCTTGTAGATCTCTTAGGCAACCATCTCAGCATGTTAACATCCTTTAAAAAATACAGCTCACATTACTTACATATTCAGTGATAATACCACATTGTCACTTTTATACATTGCTCTCTGTGAATATCCAAGGATCTCCTAAATTCTTTTGGTGTTCAGCACTGCTATGCTTAATAATGTTCTGTCTTACATCAAAAATCACATTGCTTTTGTCAGAGTGAACAGTAATAGTTTATGTCGGCATAGTACAGTAATACAATAGCAATTTAAAAAAAATCTTTGAGGTATTTGTATTGCAATCAAAAGACAGTTGTATCCTACTGTAATACATACTTACCTTTCTTAACTTTTTCACACCAACCATGCTTATTTCTAATTGGTTCATCTTTTTGGAAATCATACTTGATTAAATCAAATGGAAAAAAAAGCTAAAAAATGGAAAAAGTGTCGTCAGTTATTCATCTACACAGTGACATCTGGTGGCAGCAAATATAAGCAAAGAAACCTTTAGTCTTGGTCATCTAAAAGTAGAGTGCATTTCATATAAACTTTCTATGTGTAAACTTACACCATTTCCTGGAGGGAAGTGACATCAGAATATTTATGTAATCTTGTAACTTTCAAAAATACTTGGTGAAGACAGAATTGTGATTTTGTTCATTTTCTTATAAATTAGTTGTGGGATGCACATATCAATGGAACAGCCTACATGAGTCAGGATAATAGAAGCATATCTGAAATTTGAACTGACATTTAATGGTAGCTGATATGAAAAGTCTTCTAGGGATATTCTGGTGCCTAAAACAAATGGGAAAGCACGGGACTACATATCCTTACAAGCAGAAGCCTGCTTCCTACTGGGCTTTATTCTTGCCTAACTAGCCTCAGTTCTTCCCTCTGAAAAGTCCTACCACGAGCATCAGCAGTAAGATATGTACTCCTACGTCGTTTTACAAAGTTATGTAGCTGTGGATGTGCCATAGTTATGTCAGGGTCAGTTCTGCATTTCTTGGAAATACTGTGAACCCATGAGTCCTAACACTGCTGACCTAACTGATCTCCTAGTTTTATTTTACAACCGACCTTCCTCTCGTATAAGTATCACAGAGAATATGTCTCTGAAGCTGAAGGAGAGGGCAAGATATTCTTATCAACGCTACAAATCACAATATTTTTACTTGCTAGATATGCAGAGTCTGACTCTTACTTCATCTTATTTTTCTACTGTGATATAAATCTAAATTAGACCTAAAAGATAGCTATAGGCTTGATAGCACATGGACCACTGTTGTTGTGATTATTATCCTAAGGCTTTGATTTGTTCAGCTTAGGAGTCTTCTAATTTCTGTTTCCCTAAAGAAGTATATCGGCAATTTATTTAACAATGTATTTAATCTATTTAATGTTAATCAAACCAAGGATATATAATATCTTTTCCCATAGAAATCCTGACAAGCAGAGAAAACAATTTAAAAAAAAAATGAATTTTTCACTATAAAGAAATGTAATGTAATTGAAGGATGTTGTTATGAAAGTGGCTGAAGTAATGGATAGGGTGCCAAAACATAAAACCCTTTGCTTTTCTGCACCTAATTTGCATGAGTTGTACAATGACTTTATCCTAACCTGAAATGTCTTTGTAGCTATATAACATCATTTTGTTTTCAAGAAGTCCAAATAAATAGTGACTTGAATCAAACATTAAGCACAGTTTCAGCCTCCTTTAGAAAAAAATATTTCACTTTTCAACACTGACCATTTTATTTTGCTTGTACCCAAAATCTGAAACAAAAGATATTTTTAAAAGTTGACCAACTGAACAAGGTTGAAGTGTACTGTGCAAAATCAATCCAAGAATTGGACACTTTTTCAATAAAGTAATAGGAATTTTTCTTTATAACAACATTCTATAGTGTTTATCAAAAACAAGAATTTGAGAGCTAAAGGGTTTACCTTAATTAGAAAATAGCTGTTTTACTCTTGATAAGCCACATGACAGGTATTCATAATGAACAGTAAGCAGAAGGGATTTTTGTTGTTGTTTGTTTTTTTTTTTTTTTTCTTGGAGAAATTTCTTCAGGTTTCTACATTTAATTGCTGCCCTTTTTTTTTTTTTTTACAATGATATTTACTACTTTAATAGTATGAAATGTTATTCTGATATTTTTGTATTTGATTAGAACAGCAGTTTTCCCTGCTCGGTTCCATTTTCATCCATTTACTCCTTCAGAGTTCAGTAGATATGCTTTGTCAACATATTAGTCTGCATGATGCATTATTTTAAGTTGTTTAAAATAGTCAAAAGCTTTAATTTAGTATTTGAGATCATCTAAAAGACTGATGAGACTTTTACTATTTATGCCACTGCATACATCTTTTACTGCTTGCAGCTTTGACGTATTATCTATGCCTATTGCAGTTAGGTCTTCGAAATAAGTCATGCAAATGCTTAATTAAAAGGAGAAAACAACACATATTGCATTAGACATGCACAATGAAAGCATATACCAATATACTTTCTGTTTAAACATCTGTCTTTATGCAAACAGCTTTCTTTCCGTATTAAATAATAGAAAATGAAAGCTCCAGAGCAAAGCATTTAGTCTGGGTACTGGTCTACATTTGTTTTATCCCATTTAAAATTTATTGGAAAAGAGAGCCTGAACTGCTGAAGCATTACCATATTATTTTCACACAGTAATGCATGCAGCATTCATCATTTTAATGTGTATTTTACTCCCTAAAGCACTATGTAAACGCATAAAAACAAAAGCATCATTTACCTAGTTGAAGCTTAAAATGAGTTAAACTGCAACGTTATCGTCTATTACTGTGCAATTTGGATGTTATTTAACATCCATTGCAAAACCCTATATATTATTTAAAAAAAAAAAAAAGAAATTTGAGTTGTTAAATGTTATTTCAAAATTAGCTTTGATATTCCTAAAGTTTCAACTTATATGGAATGACAATATTAAAAAAAAAAAAAGTTAAAGCTAAGCTTGATATTAACAGAATCACCATATATTCCACCATAAGTAAGATAATTCGGAATACACTTAAAGTACCTTAGATTATCTTAGATCAAAACTATAGTCAAAAGAGCAGAATTAACACTAATTTTTAGTTAATCTGATATGCATTCCTATCCATTGATCAATGAACTTAAGAGCGTCCATTGCTTGCACAAACACATATCAATGTTTTGTCTGTGAGTACAGTTTCACAGGGTCTTAAGACTTGGTTAAACCTGACTGTTTGCTTTTAAACTAAAAATTATCTCTTTTGCCATTTGCTTTTATGGCTATATGAAAAAAATGCATAGTACTAATTTTGTGTTGCTGTTTTACATAAGATGTTTTAAATGCTGAAATGACATATGGATATATTAGAGCAAGTTCAGAGGAGGGCCACAAAGATGATCAAGGGGCTGGAGCACTTCTCCCACGAAGACAGACTGAGCGAGTTGCGGTTGTTCAGCCTGGAGTATAGGGGGCTCCAGGAAGACCTTATAGTGGCCTTCCTGTACCTAAAGGGGGCCTACAGGAGAGCTGGGGAGGGAGTCTTTGTCAGGGAGTGGAGTGATAGGACAAGGGGTAATGGCTTTAAACTAAAAAAAGAGATTTAGATTAGTTATAAGGAAGAAATTCTTCACTCAGAGGGTGGTGAGGCACTGGCACAGGTTGCCCAGAGAAGCTGTGGATGCCCCATCCCTGGAGGTGTTCAAGGCCAGGTTGGATGGGGCTTCGGGCAACCTGGTCTCATGGGAGATGTCCCTGCCCATGACAGGGGGAATGGAAATCGGTGATCTTTAAGGTCCTTTCAAATCCAAGTCATTCTATTATTCTGTGAATGTTATCAACTTACATTTTCCATCAAATATGACTTAAATGTTTTTCAGCTCGCAGCTGATTTTGAGGCATACAATTTTGAGTAAGAGAGGTTTAGATTCCTATAATTGTTGCAATACTTACGTTTAAAATAATGAAAAAATAAATTTATAAATAAAATTTTGAATACATTTTTTGTATGCTGTTCTTTCAGGTATTCTTGCTATGGATTATTTTTAGGCCTTATTATAAGCTTTCTTGTATTTCATCAGTTCCATTCCCCCATTGAATATACTCTGCTGTCACACAGAATATATTTCAGTGCAAGACATACATTTACATACATATTTGACAGATGTTACTGAGTCTTTTTCCAAAAAAAAAAAAAAAACATTTATATGTATGTACATAATTGATTTCATAATACATTTAATGTATTATGATAATGTCATGATAAAATTAAACATAAATGTTAGCATACAGATATATGTCAGGTGTAAACTTCAGACAGCTATTTATTATATTACTATACTAATTTACATGATCTTCTTTGTAAAATATTTCAAGAGCTATCATCTAAAAAGCTAGCCAAATGATTCTACTATGCTGTTCACTGAGTCTATATGAACATTATGAATATCCACATTTAAGGGTTTATTCATACACCACAGTGATGCTTTCAAGCACGTGAACCAATTCCTCTTATATAAAGAGTACTATGTGAAAATAAGTGCAAACAAGAGCAGTGCCTTGATTTAACATCTCACACACAGTCACTTCTTGGATGTCTGGCAACCGCTATACCATTCATCTGTTTCTTCCCATTAATTTGTGAATTCCAAATTATTTACAAAAATAAATGTGTAGAACCCTAATACTTATCAAAGCTATTTCTCCCCTGACCACTTGGCAGTTACTGACACAAAACATTCTTTCCTCATTCTGAGGGCTAAATTTATTTTTTTTACAGATGTAACCTTTGTCAGCATTTCACCTTTAGAAACTGTGCCCTCATTGCCATTAGGCACAACAGAAATGACATCATATTTCTATTAGTTTTTCCCTACTAAAAATATTATATCTTGAACCTACCTGCCATTATTCCAACTATACTTGTGATTTTTGTATGTATGGACTTTTATACCGCATTTACTTCATTCTGACTGTGTAACTATGCCAATAGAAAGACTATGTTTCTTCCTTTGCTGTTATCACATGTATGGTCACACAAATCTCTTCTCCCCTTTTTTAATTTTCTTTCTTTCTGTTCCCAGATTAAGAAACAGGTGTGTAGGAAATTCCCAGAAAATATGCCTAAGAATATCTCCTCATGTCATCCTATTTGTCAAGAGAATAAGATTTCAAACATATGTATGATTTCTTTGCAGAAGCAAAATAATTTAGTAACCGGATAGATGTGCCTTCTTTGTGCCATTCTCTGCTTTCCAGCATGAGAGTCTCCCTTTTCAACTTCAGATCATTCAAGGGTCAGAGAATCGGAAATAAAGCTGCTCTTGTTTATGTATTGCTAGATGTCCAGTGGATGTCATTCAGACTGAAGTAAAACAAACACAACAGCTACACTGCAGAATGCATTGTCTAATAACCTTCAACCTGTAAAACATATTTAAAAACAGCAAAAGCCTTAAATAAGTCAAAACTAACTTAGATATGGCATTAAAATGCAGAGTGAGTTTGTGTCAAAATACTCAATTACAGAATAATCTAAAACACATATAAAAGTAGGTCCCCAAACTTTAGTATTTTTTTTTATATATGAAAATCACAAAAAATATGTCTCATGTTTTCACCACTCATTCTCTCTCTCTACCTCTTTTTGACTTTTCTTTTCTGCCATCTCCTTACACAATCCATACAGATACATAAGCATTTGTTCATGTCAACACTACTCTGCTTCATCATATGGGGGAGCTAGCTGCTCCTGCAAACTAGAAAGCGTCACAAAGCAGACTGGAGCTGTCATTCCAGAGTGACTGCACAGGTAAAAAGAGCAAAGTCCCATCAGTTGACAGACTGGAAAAAATTTAATTTGATACTTCTAAGTAGTGTAATACAAAAATATTAATGTCGTTTTGTTCTGCTGACATAAATTATTTGACAGAGATATCAGGTACATCATGCAACCATAAATGTTCTGAATCAAAACAGAGTACTTATGAAAAAGTGCCTGACGTGGCCTTGGAAAAGTCTTTCAGAACACCTCAATTTGGAAGATATTTTTGCCAGATCTATTCCCACATAATGAGGGTCATATAATTCACCCAACAACCTAGCTAAAGATACCATGCCCACATAATCAAGGTGAGGTAATTTGTCTCCACACTGAAACTCATTTTCAGTGACAACCTTTATTCTTCTTTACAGACACAGAAGGCCAAATTCACATATGTTGGTGGAAGGGGTGTATACCTTAGGGCTGCATGGACAATGGTAGTAGCTAAATAGTGAGTCTGCTCACAAATAACGTGCTTTAGCTACATTCCTTATAGCAGAAACTAAAGAAATAACTGAAGACTTACTGTAGATGTATTTCTAAGGAAAACAGAGTATTGACAGAACATAAATTGATTTCAAGCCAAGCCAAATGCTATGAATGGCTTTTTCCGGTTCATAAAATCCCTTATTGTCTTTCCATATTCATACTGAGTAAGCAAGGGGACAATCCATAATTATCTTAGCAGACTATACTGGTGTTTCCACAGAATACAGCAGTTTGAACTTGAAACAGCATATAAATTACAGAAAAGATGTCTAGTGAAATCAAGTAGTTAGTTACAACTGCATTTATTTAATTGCAGTTTGCATGAGCTGTTTTTTCTCCTAATCTGCAGCAACTATCTTAAATTGTAAATCCAGTCATTGAAGAGGAAAAAGGATCATGTTTCATGTGAAAAAAAAAAAAAAAAAAAAAAGCCCCAAATACTAATCTGCCTTTTGGGAATGCATAAAGCAAATTTTATTGATATATGACATGCCAACATTAATGCATGCAAAAAGCACAAACTACTACTTGACTAAAAGTAGAGAAAAGTAAGTCAATAATTAGGTAATTTCAAGTCTAATCCTTTTTCTGCTGTAACTTAGTCCAGAAGGTTAGTGATTTCTGACAAAAATCTGTCAAAAGTTCTAAAATTCTGAAAACATATTCAAGTTCTGAACAAATGTAAAATTTCCTGAGATAGAAGGAAAAAAATGGTTTACAAGTAATTAGATCATTTGGCCCTCTAAAACAAAATGTAACATGAGCTCTAAGACTCCTGATTCAGCTACTGCTCCCCTAAATTCCAGATTCCTTATTTCCTGTGGTGGATCTCTATCTTTCTAGAGACAGCTACCAGCACCACATGTCCATGCATATTACAAAGTATCAATGACATAGAACACACAAAATCAGCAGAGTAAATCTGCTTTAATTCTTGAGCTCTGGACTGTTTCTGAAAAACATTGTAGCTCTTGTGGTCTCTCTGAATGTTTCCAAGTTGCTCCTTGCAAAGTCTGAAGGCAAAACATAGGCTGATTGGTTCCGATCCTTGCAGAGAAGATGTGGGAATTCCTCTGGGCCCTGAATTGTGAAGTAGTCTATGTGGTGATGATGTATTGAGATTGTGAACCCTGGGACATATGCTGTCTACAAACATATTTCCAATTCATCTGAAGTCACCTCACACAAGTGTGTTTCAAAACAATATTTTTAGATCACGGTGAAAACAGATTGGTCTGGACATTTTACTGTTAGTTTTCCTTAGAAGCACAAATGCCACTTCAATTAGGAGGATTTGTATACATAGATAGGTATCTGAGTTACTTTTGTAAATTCTAGGCAATGTGTGTAGTCCTATTTATTTCAAGTAGAGTAAAAATTGACATAAATAGCAACATAACATTAAATACCTAGTCTCCTTGCTAGAAAGCATTGCTAAGTAATTTTACATGTCATTAGCTAAAGCTTGAGATTGAGACACGCATTATTTACTGTTCTCTCTAGTCATTTAAGCATGGTATTAATAGAACCCCAAGGGCAAAATCTGTGAAGTTTTGGTGAAATACTTTTAGGTATGTATGTGGACATATCACTTGTAAGCTGACCCATCATGCAATTCGTCTTCATTTAACCGGACAGGTGAAGGAGAAGAGAGCGTGTATGATATAAAAAACGAGTACTGCTCTTCCCCACAACACATAACTTCATCAAAGTTGCTGAAATACAAAATGAGACTTTGACAACTGAGGTTTCACAGGCAGTCAATTAAACTTGCAATAACTAAGTTAGAAAATTTACCTTATACTTATGACTGTAGCCCCACATCCTATGGTCAAATGGAGAAACACATTGACTTTCAACACTCCCTTTTACAAAGTAAAATATAAATAGTCACCTTATAAAAGAAATTGGTGCGTCCAACAGATCCAATTTTTCCTGTGTGGTTCATGAAACAAATGTTTCCTTCAGTAGCACCATAAAACTCACAGATCTTAACGGCACCAAATCTGTCTAAAAATTCTCTCCACACATCATTTCTTACTCCATTTCCAACTGCCAGTCGAACTTTATGATTTTTTTCTCCATCCTTCTGTTAAAAAAAAAAAAATGATAACTGCATTTGATGTTGCATATTTGGTGGGGAAAATATACTTTCTTATATACATCAAGTATAAACAGGGGAGGGAAAGGAAAAGGGGAAGGGGAAAGGGAAGGGGAAAGGAAAATGAAAAGGAAAGGAGAAAAGGAAGAGGAAGGAAAAGGGGAAGAAAAAGGGGAAGGGCAAGGAAAAGGAAAAGGGCAAAGGCAAGGGGAAACAATAGGAAGTTAAAGAAAGCTGGCACAGCTAGCCTACACCTACAAGGTAGCACACTGCAATCCAAAAGCTATTATCTTGTTGAATAAGCAAATTATTGCCTGAATAATGGCTACACTAATTTATACAAGTATTTCTATATTTTAAAAGGTATATCATTTCAGTCTGTTTCCACTCAGAGCAATTAGAAAGCTGGGAAAAATGCAGAAAGGCAGGCATTGTTTCTGACAAGCGATTAAAGTCATCAGAGATTAATAATTACTTTCCCCGTGTCTTCGGATTGATTAAAAGAAACAATCAGATTACATGTGCTTGTAATTTGTGTTCCTTCCCACACATTGCATATGAGTCATATTGTGTATTTTTTTCAACAATAAGTCTTGCAAGGTTTTGTTCATCGTTACTTAGAATACAGTATATCCCGATGACCGATCTTTTCTGTTGTCAACTCTCATGTTTTATTACAAGAAATACTATGTGTTCAGCCAGTTCAGTGAGACAGGTTCTATGAATACCTTCCCAAACCCAGTGATTGCAAGGAGCACCTTAAAAATAAAATCAAATTTAAGTTGAAGTATCAGAAAGAAAAAGACCTAAAATGTATTTTTTTTTATTTCACCTATTTTAAAACCAGAGTCAGTTTTTAATCCTTGCAAATGGCAATACAGTACGCCATAGGAATGATGTAGCACAAAATTAATACAGGTACCATTTACTACCACATACCTTTAGAAGTGCACATCACTTTGGTACTCCAAGACTATCTGTATGTATCTCTATATATGTATACTTTTGCATATGTATGCAACTCTCTCTATACATACATGCACATGTACATGTATATGTACACATATATTACAGAAAGCTGAAGGCCCTTATTTTCTGATCCCTTTCAGTCTTCTTTTCCTCTTTCAACTCTAGTGCAGTATAAATTAGAATCATAGAATCACAGAATCATATAGGTTGGAAAAGACCTCTACGATCATGAAGTTCAACCTTTAACCCAGCACTGCCAAGTTCACCATTAAATCATGTCACCAAGCTCTACATCTACACATTTTTTGAATACCTCCCAGTTGACTCAACCACTTCCTTGGGCAGCTTGTTCCAGTACTTCACAATTCTTTCAGTGAAGATTTTTTTTCTAATATCCAACCTAAACCTCCCCTGGTGCAACTTGAGGCCATTTCCTCTAGTCTTATCACCTGTGAGAAGAGACCAATGCCCACCTCACTATAGCCCCCTTTAGGGTAATTGTAGAGCACAATAAGGTCTCCCAGAGCCTCCTTTTTTCTAGGCTAAATAAACGCACTTCCCTCAGCTGCTTCTCATCAGACTTGTTCTCTAGACCCTTCACCAACTTTGTTGTCCTTCTTTGGACATGCTCCAGCACCTCCATGTCCTTCTTGTGGTGAGGGACCCAAAACTGAATGCAGTACTCAAGGTGTGCCCTCACCAGAACCAAGTACAGGGTGACAGTCTCTTCCCTAGTCCTGCTGGCCACACTATTTCTGATAGAAGCCAGAATGCTGTTGGCATCTTGGCCACCTGAGCACACTGCTGGCTCATGTTCAGCCAGCTGTTGGTAATACCCCCAGGTCCCTTTCTGCTGGGCAATTTTCCATCCACTCTTCTCCCAGCCTGTAGTGTTGCATGGAGCTGTTGTGCCCCAAGTGCAGGACCTGACACTTAGCCTTGTAGAATCGCATACAGTTGGCCTTGGCCCATCGATCCATCCTATGCAGATCCCTCTGCAGAGCCCTGCTACCCTCAAGCAGATCAACAATCACACCTAACTTGGTGTTGTCTGCAAACTTACTGAGGGTGCCCTCAATCCCCTTATCTAGATCACTGATAAAGATTTTGAAGAGAACTGTCTTCAATACTGAGTCCTGAGGACACAACTTGTGACTGGCCTCCAAGTGGATTGCATTCCATTCACCAAAACTTTTTGGGCCCTGCCACACAGCCGGCTTTCATCTCAATGAAGCATACGCTCATCCTTCCAGCCTTTCTTGAAGATGGGTGTCACATTTGCTAGCCTACTGTTAACTGAGACCTCCCCTGATAGTCAGGACTACTGATAAATGATGAAAAGCAGCTTGGTGAGATTTTCCACCAGCTCCCCCAGCACCCTTGTATGGATTCCATCTGGTCCCATAGACTTGTGTACACCTAAGTGCTTTAGCAGGTTGCTAACCATTTCCTCATGGATTATGAGGACTTTGTTCTGCTCCCTGTCGTTACATACCGGTTCAGGCAACTGGGTACTCAGAGAACAATCAGTCTTGCTGCTAAAGACTGAGGCAGAGAAGGCATTAAGTACCTCAGCCTTTTCCTTATCTATTATCACTATGTTTTCCCCCACGTCCAATAAAGGATGGAGATTCTCCTTAGTCTTTTTCTTGTTTAGGTATTTATAAAAACATTTTTTATTGTCTTTAACAGCAGTAGCCAGATTGAGCTCCATCTGGGCTTTGGCCCTTCTAATTTTCCCTCTCCACAGCCTCACAACATCTTTGTCCTCCTGAGCGGCCTGTCCCTTCTTCCAAAGGTCATAAATTTTATTTTTATTTTTGTTTTTACTTCCTGAGCCCTAGCTCAGGCAGGCAGGTTTTCTTTTGGACCAGCTCATCTTTCAGCATGTGGGGACGGCTTGCTCCTGCACCTTTAAGATTTCCTTCTTGAAAAGTGCCCAGCCTTCCTGGACTCCTTTGCACTTCAGCACTGCCTCCCAAGGGACTCCTCCAACCACTGTCCTGAACAGGCCAAAATTCTACATCCAGTTTCAGAGTCTTTCTTTAGTGATTCAGCAAGGAATGCATACATTTCACTAGATGCAGACAGCTCTTGGCAGATTACACACTGAAGCATTATCCTGCTATATCATCCCAAAACTACATCACTCACAAGGCTCCCTCAGTTGCTAATCATTTGTTTTTTACATCAACTAAATTATTTTATTTTCCTTTCTCCTCTCCTACTTTACTGTAGATGCAAAAGTCATTTCTAAACACATAAGAGTAAGTATCTGAAGTCATCAAAAACTGATTGCAGAAGGAACGCTTTCTTAAAAGACATAATAATAATTCACTTGTCATTCACAACTAAGGTAAATTTCCTATTAGTCTGCATTGCTGCAACTTTATGTATAACTACTATATGACATTAATCATCTTTACATATAACTAACTTTCAATGGAAAGTGAGCCACAGTAAATAAAATGGATTTAGCTATATTGACACCATTTTCATGATTCGATCTGTAACTATTTGTCATCTGCATTATTGTCCAGCTCATTGCCAGGCTCCAAATCTGACAGGAAAAGAGATATCCACTGGCACCATGGCAGATACCTATGCAGTAAATAAAATGCAATAAATAAGAGAAGGGAAGGAAAAGGGATGATAATTCCAACAAGTGTTAAAAGCACGGCTAAGCAATCCACAGTGTTCTATACATATGAAAATCTAAATAAACTAAATATGCAGGAACATATGCCAACAGCCTATGGCACCAAACAGTCATGTTTTGAATTTCTGCTGTATTCACATGGCATTTCATCAACTAGTTTCCCATCACTACAGAACCTAGAGGTATAGGACTAGGAAGGATTTCAAAGAGTCACTTAGTACACATCTTTGCTGGAAGATAAACTGCTATCCCTTGTCAGCTGAACAAGCTGCAGCAAGTCGGCTTGCTACTGTGCAGCTGCTGGTATGCTGTAGTTGTCTGCATCCATATTCGTAGTCTACTGCAACAGTGGAGTACCTAGTTAACACCTCCTTCACTAAGACCTAAATTTCCTCACAATACCTGAGTTAGGAAGGGCCCAGCACCTTGCCCAGACTTGCAATCAGAGATAGCTCAAACAATTTGTGTCCTCTGAAAATTTGTTCATGTTTTGTGTTTCTCAGTGCAATTAATAGTTCTGTCTGGATGATTCCGAAGACAGCATTTGTAATATGATTTTAGAATAACAGAATATTAGAATACATTTTAAAGTGTTTTAAAACTATTTATTTTCCTGCACTGTGATTTTCTTTCATTATTGAATGATTTTGAAACAAAATGGGGATTCAGTCTCTACCTACCTATTTGTAACAGTAAAAGTGAATTTTTTTTTTCAATGCCTTTCTGAAGCATTAATAAGACAGCACTGTTCATACCTTATACCTGGACTTTTATTCAGTGCATTCAGCCAAAATCTTTGAACCATATAGGAAATACTTGCATACATTATGAATCAGTTTTTGACACACTATTCCTCCATTCTGTGTACTTGTTTCATTTGTATAGTAATTAATTGACAAGTCAAGATCTGCCTTATTATACTAAATACCACATAGCTGGGATTCTTAATCTGCCAGTCTTTCCTCCTTAAGTGTTCTCTGTAAACTATGTGGACTATTTGCATGATTAAGTCACTGATAAAAAGAAAAAAAGTCTTTTAAAGGGCCATCAACACTATATTAATCAGGTGTGGGACGAACTCATGACTGCAGCTATATAAAACCGTACTTAGCAATTTCATTAAAGGTGTCCAAGAAAAAAGGTTCATTGTCTTACTTTTACCATTTACACAGCAGGAAAAGCTAAGTGGAGAGAAGCAAAGGCAACTTCAAGTAAAGAAGGTGTGAAGTGTTCCTTTATTGTGGCATTGATGAACCTAAAAGCAGTATCAGGGCCTGAGACATGCAAAAATCTGTTAAATACAAAATATGTACAGGCCATACAGGATTTACATTCATGTATTTACAGGAATGTGGATGTCACTACATTCAACGGTTATCTGTTGACCCATTAGCCCTGTAAAAAAGGGGGCATCAGGTAGTTATTAGGGACACTATGAAATGAGAGATATCTTATTGCCATTAAATTGACAAATGCAATATTTTTTTCAAGACGTATGCTTCAATTCACCTTGCAGGCATACTTCATTACAAACTTCAGCTAGATTTTTTGAGTAACAAACATAGTCAAATTTAAAGACAAAAGTAAAGGAAAATTTTACTTTTTTTACATCAGTCTTGAACAGATGCACTAAAAGAAGGGAACAGGAAAATTTAGCAATAGTGTACAACTTTCCAGCTCAGGAATTAGTTGTTTACTATTGTAGTATACCTCACTCTCACCACACATTCATTAATAAATCTCCTGATGATCTAATAGCATTAGATTCTAGTGGTATTGATTCTTTATCTCTTCTAGTGGGGAATGTCTTCTTTAGCTGTACTTTTATTTCCTTAGAAAATATCTACCAATAAAAAAGTCACTTTTAGTCTGTGTTTCACCCAGTAATACAAAGTAGATCATTGTATTTTTAGTGATTGCCCTAGGAGCCCAAATGTCAAAACAAATTACACAAAACTTTCCAAAGGTCAGTTCAGAGAATTAAAGCATGCACAGAATTTTTTTTTTTCCACTCTGAAGTATTCTGTGAATATGAGTTTCCCTTTGCAAAACTATGAATGTGATTTCAAGGCTCCGCTATCAGGACATCAGAAATGGTGTGGCCAGCAGGACTAGCAAAGTCATTACTCCCTTGTACACTGCACTGATGAGACCACACTTCACATACTGAACAATACTATTTCAATTTTGGGGCCCTCACCAGAAGAGGATACTGAGTTGCTGGAACACATTTAGAAACGTGCAATGAAACTGGCGAAAGGACTAGAAAACAAGACATAATGAGGAGCAGCTAGGAAACTCCTACTGGGGCTGTTTCCTCTGTAGAAAAGGGGGCTGAAAGAAGACCTCATTGCCCTCTACAACTACCTGAGCAAAGGCTGTAAGAAGGAGGGTGTACACTCCACATGTTAATGACAAGACAAAGCACAATTTGTAGTACTGAATGTAAATTGAACAAAACTGTGCCTGCTGACTCATTTTTCATTCTCTACCTTACTCAATCAAATTTTCTTCCTTCAAAGAAGCCTGTTTCCAGGTGGGACACACTGTTATCCAACATACCTGCCCTTATACCCCTTCCCACAGCACCTGAGTCAACAGCAGGGAAATGTGTTCACTCTGTTTGCTGATATCGGCAGTGTGAACTTCCTTGTTTTCTCCTTTTAAATTACTATTGTTCTAATGCAGAAGAGTTTTAATAAAATAAATCCTTAAGCATCTTTGCTAAAGTCACTTCAGAGCTTAATCCTATCCAAAGAAAACCTTGGCCAAACTGGTTCTAGTAAAGAGATTGGCTCGCTTCAGCTTAACAAAGTTAAGTCTGAAAGCTGATATACACAATCTTACATGTTTGAGGTAGCTCCAAGGAAACAGGAAATGTTACTGATGCCAAAGGATAACACCAGCTCACTACCAAATGGAGATAAAACAGGATTGATACTTAAGAAGATTTTGAAGCAATGGTTTATTGAACTGTGAAACAGACTTTGAATACAAGTAGAGGTGAACTCCAGCTTTAATAGAGAGCTTACCAAGTTCATGCAAAGGATTGTATATCAAATAATTAATGTCATAACATCTGACAGGTTGTGACAGTTGGAAACGGAACATAATGATCAAGAAGACTGATTTCTAACCTATATTTGTAAACCATTTCAGGATTCCGGACACCCTTACAGAAAAGCATGAAAGAGATGCTACATTTCCGCTCCTATCTTTCCAAAAGCTTCATGACCTGTTATATGTAAGTAACTCCTTACTTCAAATTAGAAACAAATTTTGTTGAAACCCCCTAGTGAAAATACGTCCACAGATTAGTAGGATCCAAGGCCTTTGTCTAAAGAAGAAATAGGGAGCTACACTGAACTGTACTTCTCATATTTTTAGAGCACTGTAACTAGAGACTTTGAGCAATGTCAGCCAGCAAGAATAAGTTATTAATTTGCTGAATACCTTTACTAGCCATTTTAGAGCAGGATCCATTTTCTAGCTACTGATAGCTAGTAACCATTGGTACTGGCTGCTGTACTTTAACTACGATCAAAAGAGAGCAGACGTTTAGAGGTGGGCAGGCACGAGGATTACTCACTTATTTAGGAGCCCAGAAAAAGCTAAAAGCATCACACAATGCATGACCTTGTGCTTGTACTTAAGAGGAAAAAAAGGACTTCCTTTCCTAATAAGTGGTCTTTCCAGTCAACAAGTTACTAAAACAAACTTGATGCAGAACAGGTTTCAGAAGAATTCCACTGCAAGAAGTTTTCAAGAGCTGTTGCAGATGTGAGTGAGAGGCAGAAAGATCAAACAAGACAGAACCCATAAGGAAAGCTAACCTAAAAGTCTGGATGTTACCACAAAGACTTGACAAATGTTCATTTCAAGATCTATGAAATAAGAAACATCAGAGAACTGTGGCCTCCAACTGTAGAAACACACCATTTATTTCAAATTTAGTATTAAAGAAAAAAAAGAAGCAGTTAGTAGAATTGTTATGGTTTTAATATATGCTTATTATAAGGGCTTTAGAGTATTTGAACCTTGAGAACACTGTCTACATAGTAACTTCACAGAAGTTTAGAACTTGTATTAGCCAGACCTTTTTCATGCTGCCAGTATATATACCACTTTTAAGCTGATGAAACTTAATGAGAGATAGTTACTTGGCAAATTATTTCACTAGCTTGAAAAATAATGATGGATTGCACAACATACTTAGAATCCTTCCACTTAAATGTGTGAACATGTTTCCCTTCCAGTTCAAACATGAGAAATAGTTACTGTTCAAATACAATCTAACTAGATATCAAATTCATTTATTTTATATATCTATATATATATATATTTTTTTTCCTTGAGAAGGACTATTAGATTTCTCTTTAGTCAGAGAAGAAAAACAAAAAGTAGCCTCACAGATCAAAGAGTTTAGATATGCCAGCTCTTGGAAAGTACTCACACAAATTAACAAATAGAATGACTATTTAATGATGGTATAAGTGTCTTTATTTGCAAAACTCCTTTAACTTACTGATGGTTTTGGAAGGATTTACAGAATCACAGAATCATCTAGGTTGGAAGAGACCTCCAAGATCACCGAGTCCAACCTCTGACATAACACTAACAAGTCCTCTGCTAAACCATATCACTAAGCTCTACATCTAAACGTCTTTTAAAGACCTCCAGGGATGGTGACACAACCACTTCCCTGGGCAGCCTATTCCAATGCCTAACAACCCTTTCAGTAATGAAGTTCTTCCTAACATCCAACCTAACCCTCCCCTGGCACAACTTTAGCCCATTCCCCCTCGTCCTGTCACCAGGCACGTGGGAGAATAGACCAACCCCCACCTTGCTACAGCCTCCTTCAAGGTACCTGTAGAGTGTGATAAGGTCGCCCCTGAGCCTCCTCTTTTCCAGGCTGAGCAATCCCAGCTCCCTCAGCCGCCCCTCGTAAAACTTGTTCTCCAGACCCCTCACCAGCTTCGTTGCCCTTTCTCTGGACTCGCTCGAGCACCGACTTTGTTTAGCAATGAAGTACATTAATCTATCATTGTTGCTCTAAGACACTGAACTGGATAAAATTAATAACACAAAATGCCGTGCTCAACTGTACGGAGAACAGTTTCTAAAGGACAGAAAAGAGGAACAATTAATATCTGAGTCTGCAAACACAGCAAAAGTTAGAAAGTGTTAAAGAGAAGGGGGATGTCTTTGGGGAAATCACGTTGGCCTACAACAAAGAAAAAAATCCTATTTAAAAAGCTGGGCCTTCCAAATGTTCTGATTTTCTTCGTAGTCTTTAACTTTCCTCTGTCCACAGCCACTGGTGATTACTGGGACCTCAGCTGTGCCCTCTTTAATACAATTATATTTTCTTTGCTGAGGCATGCATGGATAAGGATGTAGGACATATGAGCCTAACTCTACATTAGTTAAATATACTCCTGAAAATTTTCAGGAGGAAAAAAAAAATCCATCATCTTCTTTGCACTCTCCTAATCATTTTGTTAAATTAAAAGAAGATATTACTCTTTATGCTTAATACAATATAGGTACTCTCCAGCAGTTATTTATTTTTATGTATTATTCAAAATAAAAGCTGTTTATGATCATAATTTACTGTTTAAAAACATTTATTAACATGTTTTACTGGTAAGGTAATCTACTATGAAAGATTTAACATGTATTATTGAATCACAATAGGATAACCTGCAGCTTATAAATGGACGGAACAGTTACCAGCATTAGCAAGATGAATTTTAGTTTATACAGGACTATGAATGCTTGTTTCATATTCATTTTGACACATTGAGCACAAACAGTTGAAGACAGAAAGTCAATTGGGCTTGCTATGCAACAGGTTATATGCTTGATCCATTCTGTCTATATTATTCTATATTACATTTTGAATTAATTCCAACAAATTTTAGGCATTTAATTTAACCTAAATATTTTGGATTTTCTTAACCAATGGGTAGCTCTAGGAACATACCACAGAAAAAACCAGACCAAGAGTTAATTCGATTAATCTGAGTCAGCTGTACGTGGTTTTTATAACAGGTTCAGCACACTTAGTATTTGATACCCTGTAGACAGAACATCACACTGCTGACTGCCAAGGGAAAAGAAGTATGCTCAAGTTAGGGCTTACACAGTTTCAGGGAAGAATGTCATTTTAACAAAACTTGCTTTGTTGTCTGGAATAGCTTTCTAACTGGAACAAAGGCATCTTTCCTAACCAAACCACTTAAAAATTATAAAATATGGTCCATATGGTCTAAATATAAGCAAATCCCACAAGTCAAAGCAGTGTTAAAACATGACCTACAAAACCGTAGACTTCTCATACACTTATATTCCAAGAAACAAAGTTTTGAAAGTTCTAAAAGGGCATTTAACAGTAATAATGGTTTTCTGACATTAGTTAGTGAAACTTTAACAATATTTCTTTACCAAATGACTTTGATTCACTTGATATCTGAATCTTTTCTCTTAATACTTTAATTTTTTACAACTTACTTTATTTTTTTACAATTTTTTTTTTTTTACAATTCATTTTTTTTTTTTTTTTTCAGTCTACAGACCACCAAATACTTGAGGAACCTCACATAAGATGAAGGGCAGAGAAACAGGCTCGGTATAGTACAATACAGTACTTCCCTCTTAACATAACCACAGTAAGAACAACAAACGTACAAGTAACTTACAGATAGCCATCATCTTGGTTCTACTTACCACTGGTTGGCTGCAAAGGTAACGGCAAAGTTCTCCAATGTACTGGATGACAGTGACATCGTACTTTTTGCAGTCATTCCAGAACTGACTAGCTGAGAACTTCTTTCTTAAGACACAGGTTGCCCCTTTATGGAAACAGTAAAATAGGAAACGAAGCATTTCTCTATGTGGCGGCTTAGCTAGCTGTATTGGTATTTAGCAGTCTTTTTAAGTTCACCAAAATACATTTAATTCTATACCAGAGTACGATACTTAGTCTGTACACACAATAACGTGCTATACACACTGTCAAAATATGCATCCCTAAGTTCCTTTTTACCCAAATAAAAAAGTAAGGACAACTTTTACACAAGTAAGTGTAATAATTCTTCTCCAATACCACAAAGACAGTAAAAAAAGAAAGTAAAAGAGATCCTTTGCTATTACAACACTCTTCCACATCCCCCAAAATTCAGAAACATAAAGCTATTCAGAAAAGAATATTCGTCAATTTGCAGTTTCCCTAATGGCAGAGAGCCTAAATGTGTTTTAATACATTTTTATAATAATTAATACTCTCTTAAAAATACAATTAAATGAAATGAGTCCTACCTAATTCAATGCATCCACCAATGCCAAGGAGAGATGCTGCACTGTGATAAAGAGGCAGGGTGATATAAATGATGTCTTCTGCAGTAGCACCAAAAGCCCACAGTCCAGCAGCTCCTTTAAGAACCTGCATGTGACTGATGACTGCAGCCTTTGGAAGACCTGTAATGAAAACAAAAAATTTGCATAAAGTCCCCCTTCATGAGAAGCCTTTTTTTTTTCCCCGCCATAGTCTCTATAATTGTAACATAATCAATACCAAATATAGACAATTTTTTTCAGACAACTATTTAGTTAAATAGACAACTGGATATTTAATACAGTATTGTATGTTTGTTTCTGTACACATAGACATGCAAGAGCCAATTTGTAATCTCATGTGTTAGTTATTTATTCTGATGTAAATCTGTTCAAATAGGAAGAAACATGAAGAAACTCCACAGCTAACACACTATCAAATTACACAGAAACAAAAAAGGGTTAAAAACATTCATTATCCATATGTGCTTCTTTTAACATATAGCAACATCATTCAAGCAGGACCCAAAGTGACTGCAACATAGTTAAGAGCTAAGTACAGGATTTGTACCAGGCAGACCAAGCAGTGGATGCTTATCTAAAAACATGTTCATCTAAGTCTATCTAGTCTTTTAGAACACTATGAAGACTATGTAGAATTTAACACAATCCAGCAAAAGATGTTAAGACTTCATTCAAGTTATATTCTTTTTATGAGATTCTTCAGGTTCAGCACAGAATTTCTGTTCAGGAACACGAAGACCCACACAGAAGTTCATTGGGCTTCTACTCTGGTACTTACTATTTTGAGTGTGTATTTTAATGTGATCTTGTTTGATATGTGCTCTTAAATTCATTCAAAAGCTTCAGATTTAGTCCTGTTGATGAACAGTAAGAACTATTAAAATTTCAAAAAGTATAATGGAGCAGGAAGTTTTGTCGCCTATTCTAATAAAGCTACTGTTACTCTGAGGATTAACTGAAGCTGTTAACTGGAAGTGTAATCTCTGGAGATTCTAGCTACACTTCAAACCAATTCCAAAACTCATGCTGAAGAGAAACACTGAAGAAAAAATGCATTAAGCCTATGTTGTCAATGAACAACTTATAGCAAAAAGGAATTCCACTGGAACTGGTTGCTCAGAGCAGCTCTGGTGTCTCCCTCCTTGGAGATCTTCAAAAGCTGCCTGGACATGGTCCTGGACAACCTGCTCTGGGTGTCCCTGCTTGAGCAGGGGAGAGCAGGAAGTTCGAACCTCCAAAGATCTCTTCCAACTTCAGCTATTCTATGATTTTGTGATGCTGGAGAGTTTTCAGTTTTTTTCTTCTGCCCTATATTTTCCCTAGGGGGTTTCAACACAAAGAGCTGACTACAGACCATGCAAGGTAATACTTTCTTTCAAATAAGTTTATCCACCATTAATTTTATACTAAACACTATGCTCTTGCATTGTCAAAAATGTGAAAATGCTGAATTATGTTAGACTAGAACTAGTCATCCCACACTTCTCAAGCTGAGTGAATCTTATTCTTCTAATTACATAGTATAAAAAAAAAAGAGGTGTAAACAAATGCAATATATATAAGCATTCAGTTATATTAGTAGTATTTCAAACACTCCTGACATCTGGACAATATTATTAGCTTTATATATACGTGTGTGTGTGTGTGTGTGTATATATATATATATTATTCTAGATTATAACTTTTAGTTTCTAAATTTTCCCCAAGAATTAGAAGCAAATAATTTTAATAATTATTTATATTGAGGAAAAAAGCCATAACATGAATCTTCATTTTAATCCTTCCTGTGGCTAAAACTGTAGTGTTCAGCTGAACAAGAAAGCCAATCTGCTTATCTTAACAACATCATGCTGCTTTTCATGTCACTGATCTTTTTTTTTTTTTTTTTTTTTTTTTTAAGTCTTAGCTCCTTAGCTGCTAGAGGACTGGTACCATCTGCTTCTAAACTTAAAGGCTAGTAACTTAATACTATTTTCTGTCACTACAGTGACCTGCATAGAACTTAATTCAATGAAGAAAAAGTAAATGTCAATTCGCTAGTTTTAAGATTGTTTTTTAAAGTTCTGGTTAAAATGTTAGCTATGTTAGCTGTACTGTGGCATGTGATCACAAAACAGCACTTATTACTGTTGTAAACCCATAGAATAAGCAAAACATTTTATAAACACCTCAACAGTTAAGCAGTAAGAGGTGGTAAAGCTCATCTCATAGTATTTGTACAACCTGACAAATAAGAAAAAAAAAAAAAGCACATAAAATATTGAATATAAACAGTCAACTATAAGAAGTGTGCTTATCTCCTACCAAAATGATATGAAATATGATATTCAATTATGAAAAGATTAACAAACAGACTAGAGTGTCAGAAAATCACCTTTCTAGATGAATGCTTTAGGAAAATATTGCCTCTTTAGCTGACCAGTACCTGTTGTTCCTGAAGTAAATATATATAAAACAGATGACTTGAGGTTATTGGCAGAACGTCGATTAACCGGAACAGGGTCTTCAGAAACAGCCTCCATTTTGTCTAAAAGTGTATGCACACTTGGAAAAGTGGAGTCTTTGGTCATTATCCAAACACTAATGTCCTTTTGCAGATTAGGAAGAATTTCTTCTAATGTCCCAAGCAAATCTTAAAAATTAACACAAAATAATGTTACTTACATTATATCTTCACGAAACTAAACACAAGTAAGGCATGTTTCTTCCAAAAATTTTAATTTCTATAATAGAAAGAGGAATTGGATTTACCTCTATGAATGTAAATAAATAATACAGTAAAATAATGATGAGCTGGAATGGATATTCGTTGAAAACTGGATATAAGGTGGTAAAAGTACTGCTGACTCTCTGACTCCACAAGGTATAATTGTCATCTTGTCCTCAAGGCAAAACACTGAGCCTTGATTACTAGTTCCTGATTCCCACTGCATTTTGGGTAACCCTTTGTTATTGCTAAAATCAGAATGAATTCAAATTAAATATGAAGAAATCTGTTAAAGATGCAGGGTAAATATATACACAGCCAGCAATACAATTCAGGTTTCCTTGGATGCCATCAACAGCAATTGTTCATCAAGCAGTGTTTTTTCATTAGCACAGAAGTGACTGACTTGAAAAAAAAAAAAATGTGTCATGTATACCAGTATATGATTCAGGTGTCCGTACACCTGTATCATGTGTATGGACACCTGAATTTCAGTGAATAGAAATATGAAACAGACCTGTGGCTTATTCATACACTTCTGAAAAATCATGTGTCTCTTTCTGTGATTGTTTCAGATACCAGCATTTTTATCTGAATGGGATTTTAGGAATATCAAACAATTTTATTTTCTTATAACCAAACATTCATTCACTAAAAGGAATTCATTCCATTAGCTTTTACCTGAATATAAATACAAACTCACTGTTATAAAAGAAGAAAAGTAGTGCAAATAAGATCTATTTTGTTCATTGAAGCAGAATAGAAACACAGAGAGAGACCTAGGTTAAACAAAAAGAAGAAAAAAATACATAAATATAGGCCAGTTCCTAAGTAATAAATTTGGTATTTATCTTTTTAAGCATTTTTACAATCTGTCACTTTCACAGAATACTGGACAGGCATTAAAGTACTAATCCAGCAAAATTCTCAAGAATAGGAATAGTCATATTGCTTTCAATAGAATCATTCATATACTTAAAGAAACGTTTACACTTAAGTGCTTTGCTGGATCTCAGCCTAAGCAATTAATCTTGTAAATATCCCTGTGGGTATAAATGTATGTTATTATCTCATTTTTTATAAATGAATAAACAAACAAAGTTGAAATGACTCATCCAGAACCTCATAATGAGGCTCTGCAAGAGCCAGCATTTGAACTCCTAATGTCAACCCCAAGCTCATTTTGAAAATACTAAATATGGGTATTGTTAATAGAACTCACTTGCATATACTCTGCACCATATTAATGCAAGATTTTTAATCCTTCAAAAAAATTTTTGCTAGTGACTGACTGCTGTATATGTTTTAGTGAATGACATATTAATCTGTTACCATAACAGAGATATAGCCTACTGTCTCTGACTGTATGTATGTCTTACAAACCTGAAGCCAGAGGACAAGTTCTGTATATTTTGTGAATGTTTAGAAAACATTCTGATGGAGTGTGACACAAAAATTTTGGTGTCCTAACTTGCTTACCCTGCAGAATGATTTCAGGAAGAAATGACCTAAATAATTATGAAAATCTAAAAGATAGCCTCTTGTTTGAATCACCAGAGTATAGTCCCCTTTCACTTACTACGCATAGCAATAGAACAAATAAAGTCACGTTAAGGACAATAATGTCAACTGCAGGAAACCTGATGCACTGAAAATCCAGGTTCACTCATCAGTAATTCTGCTTTGCTGTCACATTGTACAATTAGGGCATGTTTTTCTAGTCATAAGTATTAAAATACAACAGTAATATTTCTCATAAAAAACAGCTGTTAATAAACCAAGCGTGACAGAATAACTACATACTAAGTAGCTTCCAATTGTGATTTTTGTCTTCCTCTTAAATGCCTTGTAAATATACTAGTAGTTTGTGTAGGTACAAGTTAGGCTGAGAATCTAGCAAGAGAAACGTGTGTTTGAAGTTGCTGGAGCTCAATTTCTCTTCTCAAAAATAGTAAAAGTATATCACGTCCTCTGCCACTGTTTGTTGATGCATTGGCACTAACCACAGTGCCAGCAAAGATGTTAAGGATTGTTAAGGATTGTTAATTATTAATGCCAAGGATTTTGTGGTTTCTCCAACTTACAGCAATCCTACATGCCAGACTCAGATGACTGTCCTGTGTAGAGACCTTACTAAATAATCAGCATGATGTACAAATGTCGAGAAAAAATGTGCAATGAAAGTTATCAAGAAAAATTTTCCTGTGTAACTGAAGTGTAATTGTAAATGAAAGTTTACATATTTTTGAATTACAAACTATCCTCTTGCAAAAGGCCTGAAAACAAACAAACAAAAAACCAACCAACCAACCAAACAAAAAAAAACCAATAATATCACCTTTTAAGTACTGCAGATACCAAAGAGGCCATTACTGAATTTCCTTATTTTCCAGAGCTAGATTCCTTACTCCTTGCATTGTCTTAAATTGTTTTGTCTTCCGTGTTTTTTAAAGTGATAAAGATGAAGGTGTAATACTGGCCAGCTGTTGTTTTCTCTACAGAAGGCATTTTTGTTCAGAACTGCACAACAGAAATATTTGTGAATTTCTTCATACTTCTTTAGTATTCAAAAATGCTAGGTAAGATGTGCACTCACTTCTCTAAGTGTTTGAGTAACATGAACTGCAAGTTTATCAAAAAGAAGATTTCTCTCTTCTATTTCATTTTTTCCTCTTTTCATTTGCTTCTTTGAAGGAAGGAAAATAGCAACTACTGATTTCAACTGTACAGGCATAATCAGCTAAGATTCAAGAACGACAAAAGGACATAACTCCCTTTTAGTAGATTGAAACATTTTTACAGTAAATAATTAAGATCAATCTTCAAATTAAGCATGCATACTGTTTACTGTTTCTCTAAACACACACTCATATAACCTAAGGCTTTTTTTTGTTGTATAAGGCCTTACTATTTTTTTTTTCTAACTGCTGTTGAACACTTATTCTGTGAGTAAAATATACAATAGATTTTTCTTTTGTGCTAAGGAATCTAGTACTCGGAACAATATGTGAACAGTTTGTAATGATATGTTATCTTGAAAGAAGTTTCTAGCTAGATAGCAGAGAACAATAAGTCATTTCCCAAAGAAGAAAGAGTAATTTAAAACAGCTGTTTTCAAAGTGCCAGAAACTTAAAATTACTTCTGGAACAGGCATGAGCATGGAGTGCTTGCAGATAACTCTCAGTTGTACTAATATATTTCCAAAGAATAATTCTGATGATAGTCAACTAATGTTTTGTTCCGTGAACAAAAAACTTCTGTGCCAGATGTTGTGTAGAGCTCATTAGTCTTTACAAATAATCTTGTCCATGTGTCAGGAATAAATAGCCCTCTTGGAGGAACTATAGTTCAATTATTTTTAGAGGTACCTGGTATGTGTACTCAACCATATAGTAAAGCAATAATAGTAAATCAATTTAGCTATTTAAACTTGTGGTTTCTCTCAAGTACTTGTTGACTCTTTAAACTATGAAATTATACTCAGGTTTTCGTTTATTTGTTTTGGAGGACATGAATATTTATCTAACGTTTAGCAATGTAGTCAGAAGTTCTGTGTGCACTGTTTACATATTTTATATGTGATTATTCCCCATTTGCTAACTATTTGGCTTCCACTGAAAAAAAAATCTATTATTTTGTCAAAATTAATATGCTTCTCCAAACATTTTTTCCTCTTGCTTTTATAGAAACTTATTGTTTAAAAGAAAGCTTTTGAATCTGTGTTACATTAAATTCACATGAATACACAAGTAAGTTACAACTTTTGAGAAAACAAGTAAAATAGGTTTTGTTTTTAACCTACTGTCCTAGGCTTCAAGTTGCACAAAGGGTTTGTTATATTAATTTCTAGCATAGAAACAATGTGGCCTATTGGCAAACAGACAAGTCCTATACTGATGAATGGAATAAATCAGGTTATGAGATCTAGTTGGACTGAACAAAAAAGTTACTCAGAGAGCAAGCTGTATGAAATGGTTCTTACACAAATTTGATGTGCACCCTGGATGATATGCTCCATAAGCCATGGCAAGTCCAAACTGTTTTCCACACTGCCTGGCATCAGAAACATTAGTTACCTGTGCCTAATCCCTAAATGACTCCTTACACCCAGGGTCTATTCTCAGTAAGCAATAATAACAGAAATCTCATTTCAGTTGCGGATCAGCATCAGTGCTGGAATCTCAAACTGTCACCGAAGGCAGTAAAAGCAGTACAGCAGAAACCAGCTTGGGAATCACAGTGGGCACTGTTTTCTCATCAAACACTGTCTTAGAGACACAGACTGAAAGAAAACAAGTGATCAAACATACAGTGTCAAATGAAGTAGGTAAGAGTGTCTTCTGCAGGTCTACGATTTCCTTTATCTGGATGTTTAGGTTTCCCAAACTTAAGAAAAATGAAGGTTTTGACAAAATCTATTCCTTTTTTACCCAACGACTAACATCTGAGAGATGATGCTGCTATTTGTATGTACCACATGATCGTAATTCACAAATACCAAGAATATTTTCCTAAATCCCTTCCTCCAGGACGTACACACACATCTGTCTGAACTTTACACCTGTCAGCAATAAACCCTGGTTCTGAGCTCAAATGACAAAAAGTTCAGATTACACTCACCAGCAGTAGAAAGCACTGCTGATGCCTAAAGAGTACAGAACCCTGGCTATACCTTGCACAGCTGTGAGAATGGCAGAATCACAGAATGGATGAGGTTGGAAAGGAACAACTGTTAGAGGTCATCTTGGTCCAAAACAGTCACGGTTTTGCCTCAGCACAGTCACCAAAAGCAGGCTGCCCATGCGTATCCACACAACATGTACTCTGAATGTACTCTGAACAACTTTTGCTATCAGGACTGTTGTAAACCAATCTCCTGGAGCTTACTAATGCAATCCTTTCACAGCTGAATCCTTGAATCAGAAGTCATGATGGCAACCAGGGATGTCCTACTAAGATCTGAACTCTTCTGTTTGTAACACACTATAAACGCACTAACAAATTCCATTTGTACCTTTTTACTGAGTCACTAGATTATGAATGTATTACTTCTGCACAGCTTTTGTCCTAAAGGTTAAAATGTAGTTCCTTGGTCAAGTAAGCCTCTAATGAATAGAAATAGTCCCTAGAAAGGCCACAGGGCCTTAAAAGGTAACACAGAACAGTATCTTACTCCTCTGTTTATCCCAGCATTTTTTTAAAGGAATAAGGGCAGCAGAATATGGTAATAAATGTAGTACAGATAAGCACCTTATACGCAGGTCAGATTCCTGCTAAACTAATACTAGCAGTTTTACAGAGAGAAGGCATACAGCTTCCTTTTTCTCCTTCACAAGTTCCTTATTTGCTTGCACGTTAGAAAACTGTTTTATTAAAAAGGCAGTTTCAAACTCCAACTTTTGAATCTCTTACAACAAACATTCCCCAGAATGGGAGTGGTGATAGAGAGTTTCTGGGGATGGAATACTGAGAGTGTTACACAAGAAATTAAAGTAAAAGCTAAAAATCCCAAAGCAGCTGAAATGCTCTGAAAGCACAGCAGACAAGTGAAAGTAGTTAAAGCAAAAACTCATTATTTACTACAAAGACAAGTGAAAATTCTAGGAAGGAAAACAGGGTGTAAATATTGGCAAACCAGAGAATCTCTCTTTCTTTTACAGCCAGTGTTTGAATGAGAAGGAAGGAACCAAGATACTAGATTATGCTAAATGAACTACAAGAACATTGTTACCGTATTAAAAATTCAGCCTTTTAGAGATAACCATTTCATACAAGAAACCAACAAAAGGAGAAATTCTGGAGCTTGTATAACATATCAGATGCTGAAGAATCAAAGTTTCAGTTGCAGAGAGGTGGTAGAATACCTAAGTCAAAACCACCAAATCCCAAAATTTAAGTATTACTAGAATACTCCAATCTGCAGTTAGAAAAAGCATTCAAAATATCAGAGAATTGTCAGAACTGAACAAGACCTGACTGCAAGTGCTGAAGGAAAGGCAATACTATACTAATTGAACTGTGTTACCAAATCACATCCTCTGAAAAATATGCAGACAAAAAAGACAGCTGAAGAGTACAAAGTTCACAAAATGGGATAGATTTTGCAAGCATGGAAGGTATGGAAGAAAATGCAAGCATAAGCAGTACCCAGCCTGTTTGGATAGGGGTATCACATTCATAAAAAACTAAAACGTTTTTGAAAAAAGTACACGATGCACTAAAAAAAGAATTCAAATGCAATTGATGCACACAGAGACACCAACATATCCTGAACAGAGAAGATTTAGCAATAAACTATTATCTGTGGGAACTGTTCCAGATATCAGCAGAAGGTGGAAGGTCCCCTTCAATACAAATTAAATCTGAAGTGGATTTAAATGCGTGTTCCAGACTTAATGTGCCATTACAGACAAGAATTTCAAGAGCAAATTCGGTCTTGCTGAGCACAGACAGTTAATGACCAAATTGTAAGGGGACGATTTCTGGTGCGCTGCAGTATACAAACTAGATTAAAGGTCATCTGAAGTCTTGAAAAGGTAGCTTTGTAACTGTTTCAATGGAGCTGCTGAGTCAAGCCTAGATTTGTTTGTGGAGGGTGCAAAGCATGCATACAGCTAAAAATCAGAATTTCCTCTATCCAGAAATAATACCTTTATAAACTAATGTCTAATAATAAGATAAAATAAATCCTTATTTGCCAAACATGACCCTAACTATGACAATGATAGATATTGGGCCACTGGTTAAATGTTTTTAGTGTATATTCTTTGCTAAAGAATGTCCAATTTAGTGGAAAAAAGTGCTACAACAGCAAAACACACAAGGAAAGCTCAGGTCATGCCTACAGTTAAGGCAGAATCCCTTGAAACACAAACACCAGATGAAAAGATGTTAATACACCTCTGATAATGTATCTAATTGACTGTGTAACCTCAGTGTTAAATACTGCCCTGCAATTTTTATAAACACTGGGGGGAAATGTTATGTGCAATAAAGATGTATAATACTGTGCTTCTGTTTCAAGTGATGTGAGTTAGTCCTCACAGCCACTAAACAGCACATGAGCCTTCCACTGCGGAACTCAGACCCCTTTGTAGAGGCTCTTTTATTATATGACATGGCCAACAAAAAAGGACAAAACAGAATTTCCAGTTCTTTCACAGAGACGGACAAATAGAGCCTCCAAATCCTGAAGAATACTGTGATGCCTTGTAGGTTCGAGGAACTGAGGATCTTAATGCACAGACTGAAACCCATGAATAAGGTTCACCAACACGTAAAAGACCAACTCAGAGGCTAGCGTGTTGGTACTACATGTTCACATGCAGCTTTTCCCCTGTGAGCTGAGATGGCCAGACTCTTAAATCAAGTTAGTTCAACACAGTCACTACAACTAGAAGCTGCTGATATTAGATTAAGAGTGGAGCAACACGGATCCTGTTCCTGATTTCCATATGCTTTTCTCATTCATTATTTAACCTCTCATTTTAATAAAGATGACCTCTATATACAAGTTTTGATCCAAAGTTCTCTTCAACCACAGTTGATGATCAAGAATTGCCTTAACATTAATTTGATTCCTCAACTGCACTCAAAAGCACATATTCAAAGACGGTGTGTTAAATGATTTTTTTTTTTTTTTTTAGTTAAGTAAGAAGGCAAAGTAAAAACTGCCAGTTCAGAAACATTTTCGTCACTTGCTTTGGGATTATATTTAAATTGGCTCATTTTAATTACCAAACACTCTATTATTCTTAAACCACCATGGCATAAACAACTGGAATTAGACAACTTAATTGAAAAATATGCAAGGGAAAAATATTAAACAAAATTGTTAAAGCATACTTTTTGCAGCAGCTGCACAGAGCAGACAGAAGGAAATTCCACCAGTTAGGTGTCACTGATGCAAAAATCCACAAACTTTGTGACAGGAAAAGAAGCTGTGAACTAGAAATAAGGCATACTACACTTGAAATAATGATTTTAGAGAGAGAGGACAACACTCACATTTTGAAATATCTTCCTCTAACCAAAAAGTCAAGGTACTGTGTGATCTTTTTAGCAATTGTAGGTTCACTTGTAGTTGATCATAAATGCTGAGGTGCTAAGCAGACCAAGTTTAGGTTTTATATCTCTGGCTTTGGTTTATACATCTATATAACTGAAGCTCAATTGCAATATACAGTGCACAATATATCTATGTAAAGATTTTAAATTCTTTTGAAGCAGGTAATAAATAACGTAGTACATTGGAAACTTACATAAAACATTGTTATCACCTATTCAAACACGGCAGTTTCTTCTACAGTCTGATGCCAACACTAAGTTGGTTATTGCAAATCTATCTTCTGCATCTATAAAATAAAACTCCCAATTTTAATCCCTGGAAAACAATTACACCTCTGTGTATAGTGGTACAGCAGAATACGTATAGTGTGTAGCTTTGGCCTTCTAGATCATAGAGGATTTGATCACTACAACTATGGAACAGAAAAAGAAAGTTCATGACTTGGATAAGATAAAAACTGACTATTTAAAAAGGAATTGAAAATTATTCTTAATAGCTCATTTTAACCTTTTCTGACACACATTTGGCAACTCTTGAAGTAATTAAACACTTGGACAGGCTACACTTAGATGTTGCAAACTTCCCTGCAATGTATTCTTTTAAGAGCAGGTTAAAACAATGTTCCCAAAGCATGGAGATACTTGACTCTAACTAGCTTAAGCTTTATACTCTCTTGAAGTTCCTTCTAGTCCTAGATCTCTTTCTTTCTGTGAACATCTGAAAATTTGGTTTTCAGTGTAGGAGCTGAAGACACATACACAGGGGAGATGTGACATTTAAAGCTTTCGATGTGCAAAGCAACTGTATACTCTACCTGCTGCCACAACCAGTATCTTGGGCTCACAGCTACTGAGACAGTGCAGGAGAGATCTGGAGCGGACATTGAAGTTGAGGAAAGCCACCACGCAGCCCAGCTTGGCCAGTCCAAACCACACATGGATGAAGTCGGGCTCGTTGCCCATCAGCAAGGCCACTGTGTCACCCTTTTTCAGAGCACCGTGGTGAAGGAAGACCTGCGCTACCCTGTTACTCCGCCTGTCCACATCCCGGTAGGTGTGCACCTTCCCTTCATAGATGAGGAACGGCTTGTGGGGATGCTCCTCAGCCAGCTTCACAAACTTGTCCAGGACGGTGACAATCTTCCCTCGCAGCCTGTAAATCTCCACTTTCAGCCCATACAACAGTACTTTCAGCAAGTATCTCAGGTCAGCCCAGAAGTAGGGGAAGAGGAGTTTCTGGATGAGGTGCAAGGAGGCAATCCCAGCGGCAATGCCCGGAACCCAGGAGGGCAGCATTGGGAATGGAGAAAGGCTGTCCCAGACACGCATTTCCCCACAACGGCTCGACGCACGGAGTCGGCACGCAGGGAGCCGCCTGGCAGGGAGCGGAGCCTGACAGGAGACTCCGAAGGGGTCGAGGCTTTCCCCTGACTCTCCTCCTACAGAGAGGGGCGCCTGCAGCCCCCAACAACACCCCCACCGGGCAACAGCAGCGCGGGGGACCCGGCCAGCCACCGGCTGCCACAAGCCGCCCGCCTCAGCCCCAGCTCGGCCGCGCTCTCCGCCACCCGCCCGCCGCGACCAGCCCCGCACCTGCGGAACGGCACGCCCCGCTGGGTGAGGCGAGGGCAGGCAGGGCTGGGCAGGGGAGAGAACGGCCCCCTCCGGCCCCCCCGCCCCCAGCTCGGGGCTGCCGGGGCCGCGCTGCGCTGCCGGCGAGGCGGGGGCGGCCGCTCCCTGAGCAGCTTGCATAAGGCGGGAAGCTGCTGTCTCTGACGCCTCTCCACCCCCGGCGGCGGCAGCCCGCGGGGACGGTGCCTGCGCAAGGCGGTGGTGGCCGAGCGAGGGCCGCGGCTGTGGGGAGGGTGGCGGGCGCCGTGCGGGTGGCCGCCGCGGGGCCGTTCTGCCCCAAGATGTCGGTTACCGCCGTTGGTCCCTCGGATTCGGCTCCCTGCCGGGAGTCCGGCGGGATCATGGGGCTGACAGCAGGGAGGACCAGGCCTGCCCTGTCTCATGCCCTGACTGGGCTCTGGGAGCAGTTTTAGGCTGAAGAGACCAGCACAGCTAGTCGTGGTCCAGAAAGAATGTGCATGACTCCCACCAAGTTCAGTCCACCTGGAAACGCGGGGTTGGTTCAGGGTCAGCGTACCACAGAAAGGTCTAAATTCATGCTGAAGGAATGACACTGGCAAGAAGCTGTGGGCACCTGGACACGATGTTGATATTGCTGCTGTTGAAGTCTGTCGTCCCAAGCATGTCAACATGTTGATGGAGCCAGGCTTCTACTGCGGTTGCTCTTGGATTGAGACACATAACCATACAATCATTAAGGCTGGAAAAGACCTCCAAGGTCATCTGGTCAACACATCCCCCGACCACCAATATCACCCACTAAACCATATCCCTAAGCACCGTGTCTAACCTTTCCTTAAACACCCCCAGGGACAATGACTCCATCATCTCCCTGAGCAACCCATTCCAATGTCTAAAATGTGATATTCATGTGTTTTATTGCAGCTGAGCCTGTGGTCACACAAACCATGAAAAACTGAGGTTGTTTTCTGAATGTCACATTTTCTGCACTTGTGCTTGATACAAACAATTTGAACACAACCGTAGTGCATCCTGACAACAGTTCAGCGGTACTTACTATAGACTAAGTGTATGCATTTTTTTTACAGGGTATACAGGCACATTTGAGTAATTCTGAATTTGCTAAAGTCATAAGACCAAAAGCAGTGGTTCACAGTATGAACTCTCCTGCAGTATGAGTTCCTTTCCCACACCACATCCAACATCATAGGTCTGCCTGTTGCCAGTATCACGCCAGAATCACACCTCTTGTCATTTTCCACACCCCCAACCTATTTACCTCATGTACGAGGATACTGTCCTGGTTCTTTACTAGGGCTGCAGAGTATTACTGCAACATCTGCAAGAATGTACTTCACATCTGTCCAACTGGCACTTGATATTCAAATCTTGTTACTCCCCAAAATGGTATGTCTTACCTCAAAGCAGACAATGTAGCCTTTTTTTCCATTGTCTTCTTCAGATACCAAGCCAGCCAGCTATGTCAGTTTCGAGTCTGTGAGGAATGTCTTCCTTCTCTTGACAAAAGATCTTTTTATATGTCAGAGGATACTGGAGTGTGCAGTGGAACTGAAAAAAGTAAGGCCATTATTTAACATAGTTCGTTCTATACAATGACCTAACAAAAATGACTACACACTGACCTAAAACAGTGATGCCCCAGAACTATGGAGCTTTTCCTGCAAAGTTTGCTTTGTCTAACTTCTGTGGGCTACTCAGATCAAAGAATCATAGAATCATTTTGGTTGGAAAAGACCTCTAAGACCTCTAAAGTCAAACCTTTAACCTAGCACTGCAAACTCTACCAGTAAACCAGGTCCCTAAGCAACACATATACACATCTTTTGAATACCACCAGGGATGGTGAATCAACTGCTTCCCTGAGTAGCTTGTTCCAATACTTCACAACCCTTTCAGTGAAGAATTTTTTTCCTAATATCCATCCTAAACCTCTCCTGGTGCAACTTGAGGCCATTTCGTCTTGCCCTATCTCTTGTTGCTTGGGAGAAGAAACTCAGCTCCCTATAGCCTCCTTTAAGGTAACTGTAGAGCATGATAAGGTTTCCCCTGAACCTCCTTTTCTCTAGGCTAAATAAACCTAGTTCCCACAGCTGCCCCTCATCAGGCTCATTTTCTAGACCCCTCACCAGCTTTGTTTCCCTTCTTTGGACATGCTCCAGCACCTCCACATCCTTCTGGTGGTGAGGGACCCAAAACTGAATGCAGTACTCAAGGTGTGCCCTCACCAGAACCAAGTACAGGGTGACAGTCTCTTCCCTAGTCCTGCTGGCCACACTATTTCTGATAGAAGCCAGAATGCTGTTGGCATCTTGGCCACCTGAGCACACTGCTGGCTCATGTTCAGCCAGCTGTTGGTAATACCCCCAGGTCCCTTTCTGCTGGGCAATTTTCCATCCACTCTTCTCCCAGCCTGTAGTGTTGCATGGAGCTGTTGTGCCCCAAGTGCAGGACCTGACACTTAGCCTTGTAGAATCTCATACAGTTGGCCTTGGCCCATCGATCCATCCTATGCAGATCCCTCTGCAGAGCCCTGCTACCCTCAAGCAGATCAACAATCACACCTAACTTGGTGTTGTCTGCAAACTTACTGAGGGTGCCCTCAATCCCCTTATCTAGATCACTGATAAAGATTTTGAAGAGAACTGTCTTCAATACTGAGTCCTGAGGACACAACTTGTGACTGGCCTCCAAGTGGATTGCATTCCATTCACCAAAACTCTTTGGCCCAGCTTCCCAGCCAGTTTTTTATCCAGTGAAGCATACACCCATCCAAGACATAAGCAGCCAGCTTCTCTAGAGAAATGCTGTAGGTAACAGGGTTGAAAGCTTTATTAATGTCTAGTAGACCACCTCCACAGCCTTTCCCTCATCCATTAAACAGGTCACCTTGTCATAGAAGGAGATCTAGCAGAGCCTGCCTTACCTAAATTCATGCTGACTGGGCCTGATCACCTGGTTGTCTTGTATGTGCTACCTGATGGCATGCAAGATGATCTGCTACATGACCTTCCAAGGCCAGACTGAAAGGTATGTTGTTCCCCAGGTCCTCCTTCCAGCCCTTCTTGTAGATGAGCAACATATTTACTAGATATCCCAGCTTACCTCGGCCAGGAACTTCTGTCAGTTTTTTACCTTCTTCAGAGAAGACCCAAGTCTTTCTCTTTTGTCTAAGGACTCCTCAGCCTCTGACAAAAGCAAGGTTGTTGATATCAGTGACATATGAATGGAAATATTTATTTGCAAGAAAGCAATAGCTGAAAAAGGGTTAAAAAGTTTTGTGCTGATAATGAAGAATGCAGTTGCCAGGCAATCAAATTGCTGATTTGCACTGTTTCTGGCAAGCCAGTAGGCCTGCACACAGATTAAACCACAGCACAATTGTCTCATTAAGGGACAAACCTGCCCTCTCACAAGAGGAAGATATCAACAACATAGAAGCATGTCACATACTGCAATTGCTCTCCTGGTAGTCCAGTAAGTAGTAGGAAAACACAGAACTAATAAAGAACCCAAGAGACATAATTTTAATACTTCAATCAATTCTTCAGATTACTGTGTTACTACAAGAAGATTTTCTCCTCCATAGTAGTTGTGATACAGATTTCAAAAACTCATAAATCACTCTAAATCACAGTGCACACTGCATTCCTCAATGCTTGGAAAAAAAAAAAAAAAAAACGCTATAGAAGAATAATAACTGAAATAGTGCATCATCAATTTATTTTTGAGGCTTCCTGGCATATGTACCACATCATTTAATCTGAGAATTTCTACTTTATTTGCTGAGGGGAAAGACTCGATTCAATCAGAGCTTTTGAAGGTAGATTTTTGTACCATTCCCCCACCAATCTTAACAGGAAAAGATCAGTTCATTTTGTTTTTTATGTCTTTGAAATTGAAGAACACAAGGAATAATGGAAATTTAATTCTGGCCATTTGGTTCAAACCCAAAGCTCAGCTTCATACTCATTTCTTAAAGTGATTTGAAAAAACATTTTAGTACTTGCTTTAAAACATGGGAATTACAGAATCATAGAATGGTTTGGTTTGGAAGGGACCTTAAAGATAACCTAATTCCAACTCCCCAGCCGCAGGCATAAACACCTTCCACTAGACCAGGTTGTTCAAAGCCCCATCCATCTTGGCCTTAAACACTTTGAGGGTTGAGGCATGCACAACTTCTCTGGGAAACCTGTTCCAGTGCCTCACCACCCTCTGAGTGAAGAATTTCTTCCTTAAAACTAATATAAATCTCTCCTTTTTTAGTGTAAAACCATTAATCCATGTCCTATCGGTACACTCCCTGACAAAGGGTCCTTCCCCAGCTTTCGCAGCTTTTCCGAAAGCCACTATAAGGTCTGCCCAGAGCCTTCTCTTCTCCAGGCTGAACAATCCCATCTCCTTAAGCCTGTCTTCACAGGAGAGGTGCTCCAGCTCTCTGATCATCTTCATGGCCCTCCTCTGGACTCATTTTA
Organism: Anser brachyrhynchus; assembly: GCF_964034855.1. Taxonomy (NCBI): domain Eukaryota; kingdom Metazoa; phylum Chordata; class Aves; order Anseriformes; family Anatidae; genus Anser; species Anser brachyrhynchus. The sequence goes on from NC_137697.1 coordinate 44,495,978, forward strand.
ATCCTTCAGTGTCCTTGTGCTGGGTGCCTCAGAGCTGTAAGCAGTGCTCCAGGTGGGGTCTCACAAGAGAAGAGTAGGAGAGAATCACCTCCCTCACCCTGCTGGCCACACTGCTTTTGATACAGACAAGGATATGGGTGGCTTTCTGGGCTGCAAGTGTATGTTGCTGGCTCATGTTGAGCTTTTCATCAATCAGCACCCCCAGGTCTTCTTCCTCAGGGCTGCTCTCAATCCATTCTCTGACCATGCTGTATTTGTGCTTGGGATTGCTCCAACCCAGGTGCAGGATTTTGCACTTGGCCTTGTTGAACCTCAATGAGATTCTCACAGGGCCACCTCTCAAGCCTGTCCAGGTCTCTCTGGATGATATCCCTTCTCTTCAGAGTGTTGGCCACACCACAGAGTTTGGTGTCATCAGTAAACTTGCTGAGGGTGCACTCGATCCCACTACCCATGCCACCAACAGAGACGTTAAACAGTGCTGGTCCCAGTACTGACCCCTGAGGAACACCACTCGTTACTGATCTCCACCTGGACATTGAGCCATTGACTGCAACTCTTTGAGTATTACCATCCAGGCAATTCCTTACCCACTGAGTAGTCCATCTGTCAAATCCATGTCTCTCCAATTTAGAGACAAGAATATCCTGGGGGTAGTGTCAAATGCTTTGCACAGTTCTAGGTAGATGATGTCAGTTGCTCTTCTCCTATCCACCAGTTTGTCAGGCACAATTTGCCCTTAGTGAAGCCATGCTGGCTGTCACCAATCACCTCTTTATTTTCCATGTCTTAGCATAGTTTCCAGGAGGATCTGCTCCATGATCTTGCCAGGTAAGAGGTGAGATGGACTGGCCTGTAGTTCCCCAGGTCTCTTCCTTTTTTTTCCTTTTTAAAAATAGGGGTTATGTTTCCCCTCTTCCAGTCATCAAGAACCTCACCAGACTGCCACAGCTTCTCAAATATGATGGGCAGTGGCTTAGCAAGTTTATCCACTGGGTCCCCCAAGTCCTGAGGATGTATATCGTCAGGTCACGTGAGGCACTGGAAGAGGTTGCCCAGAGAAGTTGTCAATGCCCCATCGCTGGAGGTGTTCAAGGCCAGGCTGGATGGGGACTTGGCCAACCTGATTTAGTGGGTGGTATCCCTGCCTGTGGCAGGGAGATTGGAACTAGATGATCTTTAAGGTCCCTTCTAAACCAAGCTATTCTATGATTCTATGACTTGTGCACCTTCAGGTTCCTTAGCTGGTCTCAAACCTGATCTTCTACACTGGGCAGTTCATCCTTCTCCTAGTCCTTGCCTTTGACTTCTGGGGCCTGGGCAATGTGGCTAGAGCTCTCGCTGGTGAATACTTAGGCAAAAATATCATTTAATACCTCAGCTTTCTCTGTATCCTGGTCTCCCATTTCCTTCTGGAGAGGGCACACAATTTCCCTAGTCTTTCTATTATCATCAGTGCACCTATAAAAGCCTTTCTTGTGGCCCTTTACGTACCTGGCCAAATTTAATTCTAAAAGGGCTTTGGCTTTCCTAACCTGATCCCTGGCTACTCAGACCTAACCTGATCCCTGGCTACTCAGACAATGTCTCTGCACTGAATAATGCAATAGTACTCTTAGAAAAAAAAAAAAAAAAGTTAATATAAAATCAAAACTATTAACTTAGCACATAGTTGCAAGTGGTTTATTCATATTTTGAAGAATCCCTTAATTAAGACTATTCAAAAGATTAAGTTAAAAAAAAAAAAACTCTTAAATACTCCTATATTTTACATGTAGTGATATATAATTTTTGGTAAATAATACCCAATATCCAGCAAGTAAATTGCCCATTATTCGGCTTCTTGTTATATTTCATGAGCTGCAGTCTACTTTGCTATTGATGTTATACAGAACTCTTACTACAGACAAACCACTGGGCCCTGAATGACTTAGTACACTATAATTATTTTGCTCAATTTCCCTTCAACAGAAAACATTTTGATGCCCAAGAGTTAGGTATGACCCAATAATGAAGTAGAAAGATTTTAATTTACTTCTGTTGGAACACAGGAAAAAAAATGTTTTTGAAAAATGTGATTAGATAAAACAAAAACATTTCCTGGTAACTTCTCTAGGCAGTAAGAAAATATACAAAAATTGCCACATGTAAAAAACATAATGTTTCAATGTCATCATTTTGGCATGTTATATCTTATAACATCCAGGTAATACAATATAGTGCTGCTTCTAGATTCGCATTAACTCTGAACCTGGCTAATATAACTAAGGGGATTATCTTGTGCTATTTCAATAGTACAAATGTCAAGAAAGTGAAATATTTCATTTAAAAAAATAAATTAATAAATTAATTATTTAAATTGTTTTAAAGAAGGTATTTTATGTATATGATTCTTCCCCACCCCCCAATACACACACAGACACACAGATTTCTAGGTTGGAAGAGACCTCAAGATCATCGAGTCCAACCTCCGACCTAACACTAAGTACTCCACTAAAACATATCGCTAAGCTCTACATCTAAACGTCTTTTAAAGACCTCCAGGGATGGTGACTCCACCACCTCCCTGGGCAGCCCATTCCAATGCTTAATAACCCTTTCGGTAAAGAATTACTTCCTAACATCCAACCTAAATCTCCCCTGTCGCCACTTTCGCCCATTCCCCCTCGTCCTGTCACCAGGCACGTAGGAGAACAGACCAACCCCCACCTCTTTACAGCCTCCTTTAAGGTAACTGTAGAGAGCGATAAGGTCGCCCCTGAGCCTCCTCTTCTCCAGGCTGAACAAGCCCAGCTCCCTCAGCCGCTCCTCGTAAGACTTGTTCTCCAGACCCCTCACCAGCTTGGTCGCCCTTCTCTGGACTCGCTCGAGCACGTCCATGTCCTTCCTGTAGCGAGGGGCCCAGAACTGAACACAGTACTCGAGGTGCGGCCTCACCAGAGCCGAGTACAGGGGCACAATCACTTCCCTAGACCTGCTGGCCACACTGCTTCTTATGCAGGCCAGGATGCTGTTGGCCTTCTTGGCCACCTGGGCACACTGCTGGCTCATATTCAGCCGACTATCAACCAATACTCCCAGGTCCCTCTCGGCCAGGCAGCTTTCCAGCCACTCATCTCCCAGCCTGTAGCTCTGCTTGGGGTTGTTGCGCCCCAGGTGCAGGACCCGGCACTTGGCCTTGTTGAACTTCATACAGTTGACCTCAGCCCATCGCTCCAGCCTATCCAGATCCTCCTGCAGAGCCTTCCTGCCCTCGAGCAGATCGACACACGCACTTAGCTTGGTGTCATCTGCAAACTTACTGAGGGTGCACTGCACGCCCTCATCCAGATCATCGATAAAGATATTAAAGAGGACCGGCCCCAGTACCGAGCCCTGGGGGACACCACTAGTGACCGGCCTCCAACCAGATTTGACTCCATTCACCACAACTCTCTGAGCCCGGCTATCCAGCCAGTTTCTAACCCAGCGAAGCGTACGCCAGTCCAAGCCCCGAGCAGCCAGTTTCTTGAGGAGAATGCTGTGGGGAACGGTGTCAAAAGCCTTACTGAGGTCAAGGTAAACCACATCCACAGCCTTTCCCTCATCCACCAAGCACGTAACAATAGCATAAATTTGAAGTCAGCTATGTATTTAAATTTTTGATTAAAGTATTTTAAAATTCTGACAGTTCTTGTGGAATAGAAGTTTCAAATTTTACAACAGAGAAAGCAGTAGAAGTTTCTAGAAGAAAAGAGTGTCTATGACTTAAAAGCAGCTAGCTTTTCAACTTTTCAGAGAATGTTGAAAATTCAGAAAATATTGAGATGGAAGGAAACAGCTTTACAGTCTGAAGATTGTCTTTCACATTGTCCCCCACTTAGTACCTGTTGAAGCTTTTTCTGTTTTAAATTACAGAAACATATAATATAGAAAATATATATTTATAAATTAACATACCTTGAAAATCTAATTTCTCACTCTTCATATGTCACTATTCAGCTGCATCCCTATTAAAGTAAAATAGCTTTATTTAAATGAGTATGTCTATTAATTTCCACAGCCTGTCTGTGAAAATTATTTCTAGCAAAGTCTAAAATCTTAAATCTAAACCAAAACCAGTAATAAGCAAATCTGGAATGGATGGCTGAGTCAGCAGGTCATAGGACTGAAACAGCCAAACAGAACTAACTCCTGACAAATAATGTCATGTGAGCAACTCAGGAATGAGTGGTATAATCATTCTAGAGGTAGTGCAGGAGGTCAAGACAAGGGCTGTTGCGGTGACTGGGACAGGATATTATGGAAGGTTTTAATCATTGCAGAGCATTTAGGACTCAAATCAAGTCCATTAGGACTCAAATCCAGGAAATGATGTAATTTTTATAATATTCTAGAAGCTTCCTTATACTGTATTTTCATGAGAACATTAATTTAAAGTACTTACATTGCATGAAGTTTTTTGTCTTGAGTCATGCATTATAGGATCTCAACACTACAGACTTGTGTCAGCCTTTCAAGGATATAGTGAAATATCATCTCTGATAGGTGTAGTATATTAACAGAAAGCCTTACCGTTAATGTACTATAGCATAAAAAATAGTGCACTATATTGCATTCTGCTCATTTGTGTTGAGTAAGTTCCATGTGTAAACCAGTAGCTTTCCCAGAATGTATTAAATTGTGTTTGTACTACGATCCATTTTCCTGTATATTATGGAAATTTTTTAGTGTTCCAGTAAAATTTCGCTGTAGCCTTCTATAGAAGCAAATTGAAATATTCAGATTTTCTCACTCCTGAAACAATTTTATTGTCTGCTGGTTGAATAAGCTCACAACAGTGATTTTTTTTTTTTTTTTTGTATCCTGCAAAGATAGAGTTGTGATTCAGTCTCACTGTTATCCAGAAGTGATCTGCATTAAGAATGGGTAGCGATCTGCAACCCTCTTTTTTTTTTTGTTTTTTAAATTTTGTTACCAGTTTATGTATTTGAGATGAAATATATTATTGATATGGAAGAGTTTCATATTCTACTGTGATAACCTCAGGCAAATATGCTTTTGATTTTACTCCTTACAAAGCTACTGCTTTGCTAGTCAAGTACAGGAAATGGCAGCTGACCTGTCAAAGGGTCACTTACCTAACTTGAGGATAGCTAATAATTTGTAGAAAAGAGATCAAAAGCACATCTTAAATAAAAGGCAGATGAAGATTTGAATACGAATATAAATCCTTTAGGAAGAATATGGTGGTGAATATGGACAGTCAGGTATGAGATATGAGATATGCAAGAAAATTAAAAAAAAATTTGGGGAAAGCCAGAAAAGAAGTGAACTGAGAAGTGAAAGAGCTCATCTCAGTATAAAGTGCCATCTGTTTTAAATCCTTTATAGAGGTATTTTACTGACCATTACTTTAACTTGGCTGAAGTTATGAATGATTTGAAAGTACCTGACTAACCTATGGGCATTCCCTTCCTTCATTTTTGGCTACCCTTATAATTGCTGTTCTAGACTACTCATGCAGCATGTAGCACCCCAATACATTTTTTAAAGAGTTGTTGAATAATAAAAACATACTTCTATGTAATCTTACCTGTGTTGGAATAGGATAACATAGAAATCTAGCAGAAAGTCTTCTACTGATCACCAGGGAAATTTTCTGGCATGTTGACCTGTCTCAAAACACCAAGGAGCACATCTGAGATATGAAGGCCTTGAGCAAAACTGCAGCAATGTGGATTGACAAACTATCTCTAAGAAGTTCTCTTAGATATACCAGATGCCTAGTATTTGCATTCTGTTTTCTTCTGTTTTGTGAGTATTTGCTAGGAAGACCAAAGTTTATTTTATATGTGTATATATATATATTTCTAATCAGGGTGCTTTGAATAGCTACCAGTTGGAAGTATTAAGTCTTTTTCTTATCCTGTTAAATTTCTAGGTGAAAGTGTTGTCAGAATCATCCTTCAAAGGATTAGAACAGGGTGTTTGCTTTCTGTGCCTTCGGGCATGTCTAAGATAGTTTTCAACTTGCCTGTTTCCATCAAAATGTTAAATAGTATGCCAGAGAACATCTGTCACTTATTCGTGCTTTCACTATTTTTTACTTTATTGATTGCACTAGAAATGTTCCTTGGTGTTTGTCAGTACTGCTTCTTGCTAATAGTGCTTTCCTGTAATTGTACTGCCATTTCTGAACGTGTCCATACATTTTTAAGAAAGTGTCTTCTGTATGTGACACCATTTTCAGAAATACTTTGTCACCTGGTATAACTGGAGTATGTGCTAAAATACTGACTTCTGTAAATTCGATAGAAAGAAATATGCTCCTTTTTTCTTTTTTTTTCTTCTTCTTTTTTATTTTTTTTTTCCTCCCAGTTTTCTCTTCACAGCCTCTTTTTTGTCATAGGGAAATGAAGAGCGGAAACATCTCCCTTGAAAGCTGAAGAACCAACTTACAGTGGGTAAGGGGAGAAAAGAATTTCAGGTACTTAAAGTTACAGGTACTTGCACTTCTCCACACATGTTTGGGCCATTTCTTCTGAATCCTTAAACCACAATCATTTTGTGGTGTGGTAGACTCACTCCTCAAGCATCTTCTACCTAGATCCTGGTAAACATAATTTTGAAGCAAATTGTTCTTGCATTAAGTCTTCTGTATTGAGCTTGTGTTTTTTCTTTACAGCTAATAAGAGTTTCTGGCACACCCAGATTTCAAGCTTGCTTGAAGCAATGTTTGACATGCTCTTTGTGCTCCCCATTTTCCCCCGATATTCACCTTTCCCCCTTCACAAGACAGCCTACTTTGAGAGATAACTGAAGACCCTACTTAATATTAATTTCACACATTCAAGCAATAACAGCAAAGCTACTCAACAGGAGGTGACAAAACAGGTCCAGAGGACATCCACAATACAGTCAGCGGTACCCTTCCTTACCGGAGGGCAGTCTTGCAGCACCTGAACACACCATGGTCTAAAGTGCTTCAACATAGGGCCTGTTAGAAGTCCCATACAAGGAATGGGGATGAATGAGTTCCAGGGTCCATCCAGTGTGTCCAGACAGGAAAAAGATCAGAAGTAGAACTAGAAACAAAGATAAAGCAAGATTCATCCACAGGACCAGACAACGTAGCTCAGATGGGAGTGGCTGCCCAGGCTAGAGCTTAAATGGAGCTCTTGTGCTCTTTGAGTGGATAGGGGAGATCCCAGGTGACATTGGTCAGGGTCATTAAAACTAGTTAGTGACACAATTGCCCATTATGACATTCTAAGAAGCTGTGATGTCCACTGATTCCAGCTGGAGCCACTTGTGTTTAACAGTTTTCTGAAAAGTGTTTATAGAAAAACAAATGCTTTATGTTAATTCAGGTAGCACTCCTGACCATGCCTGGGGGGTGGAACTAGATGATCTTTAAGGTCCCTTTCAACCCAGACCATTCTGATTTTTTGATTCTATGATTCCAGTAATTTCTCATAAGAAATATAGATTAGATCTGTCATATAAAATCCCTTTGCTTGATACACCTTGTGAAGTTAATGAGAAACAGAAAAGGTGACTTAATCAGATATATTAATGTCTTTGTATTTATTTATTATAATCACTACCACATACACATGAAATATTTTTGTATGTGCATGTGTCTTTTTGTGGTGTTTCTAAGTTGTAAGATGTGAACATTTCAGACAAATTGGTGATTTTCTCAGTTTTTAACTGATTGGGTTGTATCTGTGTTATTAAATCGTTACCTCAAGAATAGGGAGGTAAATATGTAGGTATGTCCAAATGCTAACTTGGCAATAAAAGCAAAAAAGAAAGTGGTAACAATGAGGCAAGTATAGACACTTACAAAAAAAAAAAAAAAAGCATTATGTAAGCAAATAACTATGCTTTTGTTTCTGGAAGTGTTTTTCTTGCCAAAAAAAAAAAAAAAAACACCTTCTGCTGGATGTAGTTTAAGTTTTTATATCTACACTAATAATATTGTTGCAAAATGTAACTTTCATGCCAGGGTATTGAAAAAGAAATTTTCAAGGATAAGTCTGTGCAGTGGACAATTTTTTTAAAGGACCTCCTGTAATGAACATTAGTAACCTGTGTTGTACACTAGTACTGTAACCACTTAATAAATGGCCTGATTTTGCAACATTACTAATCACAATTTCATACTCCTTTCTCAGTGGTGCTAAGAATCCCCTTACAGCACGTTAACAGCCAAACAATTTCTAATACAAGCTGAGATAACCCCTCTTAGCGTTTTCTCAGCTAGCGTACTGTCCACTAAGGTGCCACTGTGTTGACAACACTGAAATTATCTTATATGAGTTAGTCCACACCACTTATGACTGAAAGCAAAAGGAATTCAGAAAGATCTCTGCAGCTCAGCTGACTCTGCAGAGATGGACAAAGATGAGTATCCAATAGATGGTCTTGTGATATATGGAGTAAATAATTCGTGTCAAGAAGATGGTTGATGTTCATAAAGAAGGGGGAGATGTGGGTGTGTGGCCATGGGGGTCGACAAGCCCCATGGTTGGTGATAACATCAGACTCTTAACGATGAGGCCATCAGGAATGTAAAGAGTTTAGAGGGAACAAAGAAGGGTGATTCAGGAGACGCCTTGCCGTCTCGGGTTGCTTGTTCTCCCGCCGTTAAGGCATGGAAGTTGCTGGGGGTTTGCTGGTTGCCGGGCAAAGTTGTTTGACCAATGAAGAGTTAGTGGACAAGGACTGCTGTGGGGTGAATAGTGTAAGAAGGAAGCCTGTCCTCAATATGGGATGCAACACGATATGATGAAGTTCTGTCATCAATAAAGTAGTAGCAGTTACTGATCCTAAAAGAACCCTGGTGTCCGTGTGGTCGTTACGCCACAAATGGCACCCGAACAGGGACCTGAAGAAAACAAACAGGGACATGAACAACAGGAACACGGACAGGCTAACAGAACAGGGACCAGGACAGGAACAGGGACACTGGTCGCCTGATGAAGATAGGTTCGGCCAAACTCAGCAAACCGCTCAAAGAAGCTCATATAGAAAGTCGCTGTAAATAGGCGCACCGGAGCTGGAAGGAAGCTGAAGCTGAGAGAAGCGGACCCGCGCACACAACTGCCCCTCGCTGGCCGAAGGTAAGCAGTCGCGCATTATGGTGAATCATACGACCTTAGAAACAAAGACTGTCCTGGTAACCTTACAGCTTATTCCCTTTATTAACAATCGGACAGTTTATGATCCTGAAACATGGGACCAAACTGAGGTCAAGGTGTGGGACTCTGCTACTAAAAACGACAAGGTTGCGGTGGGATTGCTCGGCACCTGGCGAGCCTCTCTGAGGCCTTAAAGAGCCATGTGCGACCACAATCAGAAACGTGTGGTTTGCCAGATAGTGAGGGAGCTGCGGGCTCATTTACTGATCCGCCTGCTGTGACATTGGCCCCCCCGCCGCTACAGCCTTCGCAGGCCTTTGCTGTTACGCCCCCTGGTGACCTGGACGTGCCTTTTGATCCTATAGGCCCTGAAAAGGAGCCGGATCTGTTTCCCTTCGATCCGGGAGGAATAGGATACACAGGGCCCGAAGGCCGAGTTGCTTAACAACTTAAAGCGAGACATATTGTTCCCACGACTAGCCCTGGAATTCTCCGGTGTTTGTAATCAAGAAAAGGAATGGAAAATGGAGACTGTTATATGATCTGAGAAAAATTAATGAAGTCATGGAAGATATGGGAGCACTTCAACCAGGATTGCCATCTCCAACTATGCTCCCCCAGTCATGGACATTAATAGTAATAGACTTAAAGGATTGTTTGTTAAACGCTTGCCAGAATTCGGAAAACTTTGCCATGTTTATGTTTCAATTGGTACCTTTTTTAATTGTACATATGTACAGGCGTACTCTGGTTTCTTATGAATATGTAAAAGCAATGTTCTATATATTTAGAAAGTTCAACGGTTGTGTGTGTGTGTTGGTAGAGCGTAGACTCCCCACGCACCCAGCGCTGTTTACTTGCCTTTATGAATATTACTAAATACAGATTGAGTTGTATGCACATTTATAACAGTCTGACCGGACTCTTCGTGGTTAGTATGTCTTCCTACAGTCTGTATGTAAACCATGATACCAGACTGGGGAAATGAGCTTAAGAGTTGCTTTTGCTATTGCTACAGAATGCCAAGGCAGGAAATTTCATGCCTTATTAGCTTGTGGGATAAACTAATCCTAGCTGGAGGAATAAAATCACAGCTTGTAGAAGAGTTTCATGCTTGTAGTAGTAGTGTCATAGTGACTATAGCAGCCTGCCTAGACAGAACTCTGTATCAGGCATGGAAAATGGCAATAAGTCTATAAGTCTCTTTTTTTTTTTCTTTTTTCCTTTTTAGCCTCCAGGCAAGGAGGGCATGTAGCAGTCATCCTCATCTGCCTCAACAACTCAACAACAGGAAGGATACACAGGCTAATGACATGCCACAGTCCTTTTATTGTCTGCTTCCTGTCCTTTGCTCCTCAGCACTACATTGCCTCCCAAAGGCTGGGCATGTGCTCTTTGCATCTTTGCATTGTCAGAGTGTAGTGATGGTAAGGAGACAAGGAACATGCCATAATTACGTTCCATGAAGCCTGATGGCTATTCAAACTTTCAGCACTGATAAGTTATTTTTGTGACTTCCCTATAAAGCTTGAAAACATTTTGGTATGTTTTATTGTTATAGTCCAGAAATGCAGCCTTTATTAGAATCAGTTTTTCTGAAGGACTTTAGAGCCTTTTTATTCATTTGGGGTAGTACCTTGGAAAGTGATAATAAAGCATCCAGATATTTAGCATCTGGAAGCTGCTTAAAATCCTTTTATGAATTAGTGTTGAGTATATTCAGGATATGGTTACTCCATATTTATTTGTGTTTTTAAGTAACAAAATTACTTAATTTGCATGGTGTGCAAATGCTGTATTCAGAAATTTGTACTGGTTAGTGAAGTAATTTGAGAAAAGCTGTATCACGACATGAAGGGTTACTCAGCCTGGGTTCGTAGGATCCTCTAATATACAAGGACATGGAGGCTTTAGTTTTCTGAAAATTTCTATCCATTACAGATTGCCACCAATCACCACTAGCAAATATACTATGATTAATAAGGCAAACTTATAGATAGATAACAACCTATTACAGGTATTACCAGGAAGCTAATAGATGCACTATATATTTAAAGTACAGTACTAATTAGTAGCAACAGCAATTAAAGGTAGTAGAAAGAAAACTGAAGGCAGTAAGAATCAGTCATATAGTAATCAGTAGCAAATATAGATCAATATTGTAGTTTCAACAAACATCAATAATACTATGGAAGTAAGTATTGTTATAGATTACAGACGTAACGACGCTATAATTGCAAATACACTTATGACAGGTTATACTTGTCAAGACTGTACTTATGGCAGATTTATGTAGTCATATATTCATAAAATCACTGGAACTAAATGCATCAAACTGATCCCAGGTCATGGTCATACTGGCCTCAGAGAGTGTAATTAAGAAAACTGATCTCAGAAGAGACTAACTCCCAAGAAGTGTGCCCAGAGAGGAAACAAAAGCAGTGAAGAGAGTCTAAATTCAAAGCTGATCTGTATCACAAGGTTTGGAGTGTTGCAGCATTTTGGAGTTGCCGACATGATGTTCCAGCAAAGCTTCAACCCGTTTAAAAATAATAGAAAGAGAAGCATATGCAGCACAGAAAGTTTCTCAGAGGGAAAGGCTCCATTTCAGGTAGAAATCTGACCTTGTTTATATTACAGAGATGTAAGAGACCATAGAACACCATCACTTCAAGTTACCAATAGATACTGTTGATTTCTATCTTCTTCATGAGACAGCCAATAGGTGGTGATTTTTCTTATTTCTCAGAAATATATATATACATATATATATGTATTTTCACAATATATTCTATTCTTTCCACTTGAACTGCCAGTTCTGCATATCTTCATCTAAAGCAAAAACAATGTCATCCATATAGGAATTTAAAATAACAAATAGAGATGTTACTGATATTGTTTTGAACTTTTGAACTGTATGTTTTTTGCTGGTGTGAGAAAGAATTAAAAACAAAACAAAACAAAAAACCAGACAAGATATTAAAATCTGATATGATCATGGAAAATACCTAAGGAAAAAACAAACAAAATAAAAAAAAATCATGAAAGAAAGCTTAATAGTGGAGCTTAACAGAGGTGACTAAAGGCTTTGAACTGTGAAGCAGATGAAAGTGTATGGAAAAGCATGTGACTTTGCCATCTGTTTCTATTCTTACCAGAATAACCTCACAGAACCTGAATTTTGGCAGGTCACCTAGACCTTAGTAATGCATACAAAGCCAAATTACTTTAAGTCTTGTGGCAAAACTTCTGTTTTTGAATTAAAATTACAAAGCATGAGGCAGGAAGAGGCCCTCAGAAGTAATCTAGCATATTTTAACAAGAAGTCATGTCTAGATAGAGTATTCCTGATATGTATCTCTCCAACAGATATTACTTACCAGAGCAATACATGTGAACCAATCCTTGCTGTATGAAGACATGCAGTCTTCCGAGAGTGTCCATAATGACTAGATAGCTCACAGCTGAAGTCATATTATGATGTTTTCAAGTCCTTAATGAATGACTGGAAATGTCCTGGCCAGAAGCTTAGGGTTTATCTGATTTTATTTATTTATTTATTTATTTATTTTTAAGCTTCCAATAACAAGTATTTTAGTCTACTAATTTCTGTTTGTGTGTGAAAGCGCTAGCTGTCTCATTCTCTTCTCTCACCTTGAAAGCAGTATTTGGTTTACTGTTCAGACATTGAGAGCTCTTCACACAGATCTCCTCTATGCTTCTGCTCTGTTGCCTGTGAAAGTCTGCTCTTATAATTTGATAAGACAAAAGGAGAATAAAGAGAAACCCATGTGAAAAGTCCTTTCAAAGAGGTCTTTTGATTCACCGGCCTGTGGACATCTAATTTATGTACAACTAAAGCACCCAGATTTGAAAGTTTATGATTAGTAGGAAGAGATAGTCATTTTCAGAGGCAGCATGTCCCTGAGGGACATGTGCAAGGAGGACAGAGCCAGGCTCTTTTCAGTGGTACTCTGTGACAAGACAGAAAGCAATGAGCACAAACTGAAATACAAGTGGTTCCCCCTTAACATCAGAAAACATGTTTGTACTGGGAGGTTGACAGCCCTAGCACAGGTTGCCCAGAGCATTGTGGAGACTCCGTCCTTGGAGATATTCAAAAGCCACCTGGACATGGTCCTGGGCAAATTGCTCTAGCTGGTCCTGATTGAGGGGGGCAGTTGGACAAGATGGCCACTGAAGATACCTTTTGACCTTAACCATTCTGTGATTCTGTCATTAAAAATCAGACTCTTCTTTGTAAAATTGTGTGTTGAAACTTACTGGAGAGGAATGCAAGTATCAGTAACATTTAGAAATGCTACCATCTTGTGGTGCTTTGAATGACCAAATACAGTGATAGCACTCTTAAAAATAACTCCTTACGCACATAATCATATGTAGTGTCTACATGCCTGCTAAGACAACCTTTCAAAGTGGTATTGTGATTCCTTGGTACTATTCTAATAAAGCCTTTCAGCAGATTAGGTTGTTTTGGTTTTGAAATTAATATTTTTCAATTGCTTTCCAACAAATTATTATAAAAGATTATAAATGATCTATGCCTTACTGACATATCAAATAGATATGTATGTTTGTAAACCAAAATGCCATGCTGACAGGTTCTGTGACTTTCAGGAAGATCCTCAAAGCAGAAGAAAAATATTCTATGCTTACAATCGATGTGCGTCTTTAAATATGATCTGATTATATGAATATAGATTCTTTGTCATAACTTCTGTCTTTTATAATGCTTGGTAAAGACTTTGTTCCCATCGATTTTATAATTACATTAAAATACCTTGATGTCACATAATGTCTAGCCTTCCTAATTTTCACTGCCTCAGGCATTAAGCATTATGCCTCTATCTGTTTATAATTTTCAGTTACTGGAAAGATTTTCTTTATTTCATTGGAGAAGATACATTAAAAAATACATTATACAAAAATGTATATACTTTGAAGTTCTTGGTTATAATGTATAGAAATGAAGTCAATATCTAAACATCACAGCTAAATATGTTTTATAGTTAATACAAAATAATTTTTCTGGTAATTTGTTTCACATTATTTAGTATGAAGCATAGGTTATTGAAAGCAGGATGCTATATTAGAATCATGCAATCATTTTGATTGGAAAACACCTCTAGGAACAAGTGTAACTGTTAACCTAGCACTGCCAACTCTGCCACTAAACCAGGTCCCTAAGCAACGCATCTACACACCTTTTGAATACCTCCAGGGATGGTGAATCAACTGCTTCCCTGAGTAGCTTGTTCCAATGCTTCACAACTCTTTCAGTGAAGAATTTTTTCCTAATATCCAACATAAACCTCCCCTGGTGCAACTTGAGGCCATTTCTTCTTGTCTTATCTCTTGTTGCCTGGGAGAAGAGACCAATCCTCACCTCGCTATAGCCTCTTTTAAGGTAACTGTAGAGAGCAATATGGTTTTCCCTGAGCCTCCTTTTCTCTAGGCTAAATAAACCCAGTTCCCACAGCTGCTCCTCATTGGACTCATTCTCTAGAACCTTCACCAGCTTTGTTGCCCTTCTTTGGACACGCTCCAGCACCTCCATGTCCTTCTTGTAGTGAGGGACCCAAAACTGAATGCAGTACTCAAGGTGTGCCCTCACCAGAACCAAGTACGGGGTGACAATCTCTTCCCTAATCCTGCTGGCCTCACTATTTCTGATAGAAGCCAGGATGCTTTTGGCATCTTGGCCACCTGAGCACACTGCTGGCTCATGCTCAGCCAGCTGTTGGTAATACCCCCAGGTCCCTTTCTGCTGGGTAATTTTCCATCCACTCTTCCTCCAGACTGCAGTGTTGCATGGGGTTGTTGTGCCCTGAGTGCAGGACCTGGCACTTGGCCTTGTTGAACCTCAAGATGCAGTATTTATTGTTTAGATGCAGTATTTACCATTTGTTATATCTACAAAACTGTGTCGTATTAGAAGCTTTTTTACAGTTTCCTAAAGACAAAATAGTGCCTACTTTCTAATAGTGACAGTCACTTGTAAATCTTGAAGTATTTTTCTTGAGATGAGTAAATCACAATAGCAAGACAATATGAATACTATAACAAATTTTATTGTTCTTTTAATATCAGACTCCAATTAAACTATAGGACTTCAAGTGTCTTTCGGTGAAGCAATTTTTTGTTACATTGTATGAATACTTCCAGTTATGTTTTATGTTTACAACTAGTGCTATTATTTAAATGTTTTGTGGTCAGCATGGGTACAAGTGTATAAGCTACTGAATTTTAATTGTGCAACCAGAGATAGAATTGTTGTCTGTGTTCTTCATTATCTTAATTTTTTTGAAGAGTGAATGTTGGGAAGGAATTGAATGTAGAAACAAGACAATGGTGGCTTAGATGAAAATAATTTTAATCAGCAAGGTGTGTAAAATAAAAATTTCTATGTGCAGCCACTGGAAGCAACATGAACAGATTCAACGCAGCTTAAACAATGCACATAACTTGTGGGTCAGTATTATGAAGGAGCAAACTATCACAGTAAGACTAACTTGATCATTTTATGGTTTCAGAACAAATATTGTGTATTGATTTTTGTTGAAATTATTGCAGGATTATGTTCAAAATTTACTTTTTATATTGTAGAACATTTTTATTTGTATACTTTACAAACATATTTCACCAGAAGCCACATTCTTGTATATCTCTCTTGTCAAAAGAATATAGGAACATGAAGGTTCATGCAAGAAATACAAAGGTTCAGATATAATTTCTGGATTAAATCCTTCATTCACCAAATGCATTTTCTGATGCTTAAAAGTTGATGTAATTTGCATAGCATCCTAAAAAAAGAAAGAATTCAAGTAAAGTGCAATATTTCATTTCAGCCTGTATCAGTGAAAAAAAGTGATGCAATTACCGATTAAAATGGATCATACAATTTTGCTATAGAATGGCTTCATTTAGAAGGAGTGCTGTGGTTAACAGATGCAGTGTAATCTAAATCTAAATGCTCCTTTTATTTCTTATTCATCTCTCTGAAAGCGACGTTCAAGCTCTGTTTCAAAATAAGCATTCTTTAACTTTCATTAGGGCAGCTGATCACAAAATCTGTAGTTTATGAAAAACGTGTTGGTGGTCTGCAGAGAGCTAACTGATTTTATGGTACTGGCACTCCTCTGATTTCCAGCTGCTAAACTTCATTTAAGAAATCAAATACAAATATGTTAAATGCCTTCCTGTGTTATTTTTATGTGTAAGCAGTTGCTGTAAAAATGTTACACAATTGCCAATTCATGAGCAAGTTGGTTGCACACAATAGTTAGTGTATGAGAGTGGAAGTGGTGTATAAAATAATCTCTCTTCAAAAGTTTGAGACACCCGATCTCAAGCATTGTTATTGTACATTATTTTCAACGTAGCCTAAATTTTCTTTTACTCCTCATGTTGAAATAATAGGCAACTTTTCAGTTTACATTTGTTTTTATTCTCTTGATTTGGAATATAACTGATTTCCACTTCCCCCTGCTATTCCATATCCATAATTCTCAGATCATTTTGTCTTTGGCTTTTGAGCTAAGACTGCTAATATGTTTGCAAGTTCATTCACTTTTTTTTGGCAGCACTTATGACAGGAACCACACTTAGACCACCAAGTCATTTCACACAAGTACTGAATAGCTGCCAGATGGTAGTAATATTCAATCATTACCAATTGAGCTTGCTTCAAATTGAATAAACAACAGGATTTTTTCCCAGTGATTATTAAAATGTTTCAATGATTAGGATTAAAAGTTTAATAAAGACAGGTTAAATAGTAACTTAAATATTTTAAATATGCATTATGAATACAGATTGTTGAGATTTTCTTTTGAAATTATCGTCTGATGTTATTTTAATTAAGTCAGATTTTTTCACATGGAAATACAGTTTTGGGAAAAACAACAACAAAACCTGAACAAAAATATAGTACTGAAATTAATCCCTGGACGCTCTCAGAAACCTCCTCCTAATGCTTTTTGCAAATAGAAAATGAAATT
This sequence comes from Anser brachyrhynchus, assembly GCF_964034855.1. Classification (NCBI taxonomy): domain Eukaryota; kingdom Metazoa; phylum Chordata; class Aves; order Anseriformes; family Anatidae; genus Anser; species Anser brachyrhynchus. The sequence goes on from NC_137697.1 coordinate 44,513,127, forward strand.
AGCCAACCGTTGGGTGAAAAAAAGTATTATCTCAGAGCCTCAGAACATCCTGCTTCATTGCCCCTGTACTGCATTTCTTTTATAGTCCTCTGCTTTTCTTTTAGGGTCAAGTCAGAGAGGTTGAGAACATCTTTCATTCTCTCTCTTTATCACAAAATCAATTGACCATGTTTGCAAGTTGCATTAGATAGAGCCTACTTATGAACAGATGAAAAGATTTTCAAGATTCATTTTATCTGAAGTCCATTTTTGAGTAAGAATTTCATGATTTGTCTGTGATTGTTGATTAGGATGAACTCTTCAAAACATTTTTTTTTTTTCAGATGACTTCATTTTCTGACCATCTCCACTCAGAAAGGTTTCACTTTTTTAGCTTTTATCTTATCCTCCACTAGAATGTTTTTTTTTTACAGTAACATGTTTTTGATTATTTAGATTTTATTATGAAATTGGTTTTATTTCCTTTAATAATATTTTGCAGATATTGAAATATTCATTAATTAGTATCAATAGTGTATTATATTTTACTAGTGGTTTCAGAGATGATTTTGGTAGTAAGCTGCCTTCAGTTAGCTAACAAAGCTTTAGTCAAAGAATGCGTAAAATACAAACAGGCTTAAATGGTTCCACACATACAGACACTAGAGCTCCTCATAGGTATTCTGTATTTAATAGAACTATAAAGACATGTCTGTTCCAAAAATTTTTCCCAGAGGAGAGCATTGCTGTTCTGACGCACCACAGATACTACACTTACTGCCTTCGAAGATGTGTTTACTTAGTACAGTAACCTCCATTGGTGAAAAAATAGCTTTCCTCAATTTTTTAAACCCTTTTCATTACAATTCTCTCTAAATGTATACATTCTCCACCTCCTCCTCCCATCCAGACTCACTCCATTACAATTCCATCCTGTTCTCAATCCAATTTGTGCCTTTCAGAAAATCTATCTATATTGTTGGAGAGACAAAACTGTTAATGTGCTTCTCAACATACCATGACAGCAGAAAACTGTCTGCTATAAACTTTGTGATGTGATGTAGGGTCCCTACCTGATTTTCACAGTTCACGCTCTCCTGTCCTGTTGCAGAAGGTTGTATTGTGGGGAGAACACAAAGGCTGCACTTTTAAACTGCACTTTTAAGTGAATTGTATTCCAGGTCTGCTTTTATACCATACAGCGTATGGGCGCATTCTAGTTCTCCGATTTTGAGATCTTCACTGTAAAGTATTTATCTTGCTGTCAGTTGCAAAGTCCTAGTTATTTCTTTGCTGCTGTGTCAGTACAAGTGGGTAATAATCACATCAAGAACAAATACTAGGAAAAAAGTTTTGAATGGATCATGCCATCTGAAAATGTATTATGAAAACATGTAGACACTGTTGTCTACAAACAACAGCCATGTGTCTGCTTTGTCTTCCATTAGCTAGAAGAACACACTAGCTGAAGAGTTTTGAAGCAAAATCCAACTTTGCCAAGTTATGAACTACATCTAAGATTTATAAGTACAAATGGATCTTTAAAGCAACATATACTTTTAATTCATCAAATATTTGCTTCATTTGGCTTAATGTTTTCTGAATGTTAGACCTTTTGTGTTTCACTTCTTGAAACTGTTTGTAAATCACTTTCTACTTTCCGTGATTGTAGAGAACAATTTTTATGTCAGACCAAAGATAAATACAAGTAGGAAATGACTGTCTTACCATGATTCTCACGAAGCGTGGGCGGGCATAACTTGGAAGAAAGTCCACAAGATGTTTATAAAGTCTTTCTCCATCAAAGGCTTGGTCAGGTTTAAGCACAACAGCTGCCATCCCTATTCTTCCTTCACAGTCTAAAGTAAAAATAAATAAATATTAGGACAAGTATGTGTATGTGTGAGTCTTGTATGACTTTTGAGGGGATTTAGTACTGATCTGAAAAATATTTTGATACTTTGAAATATCTGCCCTACCCTCTCAGGCATCATTCAGTATAAGTTACAAGATATTTTATTTTGTAAGACTTACTGTTGTTTTCAGAGTTTCACTCAAATAAAAAATGTCACCAATCTATTTTTTATTAGTTAGTCTGTATAGCTGGGAGCTGCCTGCTAGGTTTTCTTCCTATCTTGCTCATTTTTAATGTTGGTAACATAGAGGCCTAACGGAATGAACCACTAGTTCAATAAAAAGATGAAAGGAGTTCCAAAAAGACTAGTGCAAAAAGTAGAAATGTATGAGACCATACTTGTTTCGTATATAACATCTAGTGGTTATATAAATAATGATGACTATCTTCTGCTTTAGTCCATGGACAGATTAGAGAAAAATAATGGAAATAGCTCTTAGAGAACTGCAAATAGCAAATCATGTACCATGTGAAAACAGAAACACAAGCCTGTTAACAAATATGTGATAAATATAGTTGCTTCTTTCTCTTAATTCAAACTGAAGTAATAATTCCAAATGGAGAAAACATTTAAATTAGAAGAAATGAGCTGCCAGAATGAAATAGCAGCTTTGTGATGTGGCCAAGGCATTGGATGTATAAGTATGGATATTCCCTTTTCTTGAAAATTAATTCACAGTTGTTTAATTAACATGTTTTTTAATGTCTCCTTTGGTCATTTGTGAGACTCATGTTGATTCAGAAATAGGAAAGAATTTGTTAATACTGAAATCCAGAATAAATGGGATTCTTAAGCTCTTGAGGTTTTGATTTGGTAGTGTATGCTAGTTACTGTCCTGAGACAGCAGTGGTCTTTCAGAAATCCTTGTCAACTCATGTCATCTACAGCTTGTCCACTGTAGATTAAAAAGAAATATGTTTTCTAACTTAAATTACAATTTTATTTGTGTCCAACTGAATAATGCCATCTCTCATAAATCAGCATGCTGGCATTTAGTAGCCACCTGCTGAACAGCCATTCAGATTATGGCCTGTTTTCTGTTTACTTTTCATACATCCTCTTTCTTTGAATCCATTGAGTCTCCTGTTTCTTGATGTTAAATAGTAGCTGGTATCCTGATTGCTTCTTCTTTACATGCATAGTGCATAGTTTCTTTTACCATTATACTTTGTTTGCCTTCTTCCAAAGGAAGCACAGAGCAGTTATTCAACACCACAAGAAAGTTTGCCTTCTTTAAACTGTTCATTCTTGTGATGCGTATTCCGAGCTTTTCTATGTCATCTTGTAATTTAGTTACCCACAGATTTTCCACATGGTATTGCACACCTTATGAAACACCATATGGCATTGGGAACATTATTCCATTTATGAAAAAATATGAATCTTCTAGGACTACTACTTAGAAGATAGTGACAAGTGTTTTCAGATGTCATCTTTTAATATGCTCCCTGTTTTAGCATATTTCAGATGAAAGGATGTAGTCTAAGAGAAGTCTTAGTTTGTGGTTTATAATTTTGTAATTCTTACATCTTTATTACAAGTTTTAAATAATCCCAAAGTTTCTGCTGTTCACTACAAATTTTCAGCCTGTCATCTTTACTAAATACAGCATTTTACTTTTACACAAATTTCAAAGCACTGTAGGGATGCTTGAATTGCTGAGCTGATATGAATGATTTCCTTACATATAAGTTTGCATTCTGTTGTAAGCAAAGAAAGGACTGAGTATAAAATTACTATTTTCATTTTGTTATTCTCAAATTATAAGGAGTGTCTTACTTTTAATATTTACACCGTAAACATTAGCTTCTTGAATGAAGTCCATCATACCGATAATTTCAGCAACTTCTACAGTGGCAACATTTTCTCCTTTCCACCTGTTGAAAACATTTTTAAAATAAGATAGATTTTAGCTAACAAGATTTTTCTATACATGGCTATATGTGATGGAGCCCTACTTTTATTGTTGACTATTGTTATTCTTGGCAGAAGAATGCAGACAGATAAAACCTTTTCTGATTTAGAGACTTCTTGTCTGAAACCTCAACCTTAGAAGAAGAGGAAGTGCCATTTGGCTCAAATTTTAAAAATTCTACTGCTTGGGTGAGAACTTTGGTGAATTTTGAATGAGATACTTAAGGTTTCTGTTAAAACAAAATTCATTGGGTTAAAGTCTGATCTGTGTCATTTGGTTCTGCATATATGTGATTTCTTTCAAGCTTACTGGATTTACTGTTAACTCTATACCACACCTGAAAGTGTCTCCCACTCGATCAGTGAAGTAGAGGAAGCCATTCCTGTCCATCACTAGGAGATCTCCTGTATTAAAATACACATCTCCTTTCACAAACATGTTACGTAGGAGTTTCTTCTCAGAGGCCTCATTGTTTCCAACATATCCAGAAAATGGGGCTTCCTGAGTAACTAGGGTAACCAGAAGACCAGGTTCACCTGCAAGCCATGAAAAGGTGATGGAAAAAACATATTAACAGTGAGCTATTTAGAGCATAAAGTGTTATATTAAAAATCTTTTTGAAAGCCACATCTGCTCTACTCATTTTTACATTTCCGTAACTATTTCCTAAACAGCAGAAATAGGGTACATAATATGCCTTCCTTCTGTGCAAATCTAACTCTTAGGAAGAGCTTTGTGGTGTACAGTGCCCAAGGAAAGGAAAACTATTCTGTCATTTGAAAATGATGCTGGTAGTCAAACAGTACTGATGGGGGCAAAAGACAGTGCTTGACTTTCTTGTGCTTTATCTTTTTCCGGAGGATAGGGTTTCTAGAGCTCTCTGCAGTGTGCTGTTGTGGAAAACACACATCGTAAACCATGGTGGGACATTTGATGGTGTGCCTAGGCCTCAAAACATCACAGAGTTCTTAAAGTCTGCAACATTTCCCTACTGGGCAACAATCCTTGCTGCTGTGTAAGTCCCATTTATACCAAGGGCAAAGCTCCCATTGCTTTACTGGGATTGGCTTGGAATATCCTTTTTAATGCGTTTTTATTGTTCTGTATCTACGATAGGTACTGGCTTACTTCCTAGTCTGCTTCTGTGTTTAAAACACATTTCCAGCTTCTATAGATTGTTATTGTTTTTCTTTCAACAGATGTATGGAGATGCTTTCAAACAAATGGTTCTCTTCAGAGCTGTATAGCTGCCTCATAGCCTCATATTTAGTTCTCAATATTGGTTTGAATTCCAGATGTGGAAAGTGAAATGAAAGCTCATGACAATTCAAAAGAAGAACTTAAGAGGGGAGGGGAGGGAAGGGGAGGTGAGGGGAGGGGAAGTGAGGGGAGGGGAAGTGAGGGGAGAGGAGGGGAGGGGAGAAAGAAGAGGAAAGAAGAGAGAGGAGAGGAGAGGAGAGGAGAGGAGAGGAGAGGAGAGGAGAGGAGAGGAGAGGAGAGGAGAGGAGAGGAGAGGAGAGGAGAGGAGAGGAGAGGAGAGGAGAGGAGAGGAGAGGAGAGGAGAGGAGAGGAGAGGAGAGGAGAGGAGAGGAGAGGAGAGGAGAGGAGAGGAGAGGAGAGGAGAGGAGAGGAGAGGAGAGGAGAGGAGAGGAGAGGAGAGGAGAGGAGAGGAGAGGAGAGGAGAGGAGAGAAAAGAAAAGAAAAGAAAAGAAAAGAAAAGAAAAGAAAAGAAAAAAAGAAAAGAAAAGAAAAGAAAAGAAAAGAAAAGAAAAGAAAAGAAAAGAAAAGAAAAGAAAAGAAAAGAAAAGAAAAGAAAAGAAAAGAAAAGAAAAGAAAAGAAAAGAAAAGAAAAGAAAAGAAAAGAAAAGAAAAGAAAAGAAAAGAAAAGAAAAGAAAAGAAAAGAAAAGAAAAGAAAAGAAAAGAAAAGAAAAGAAAAGATTGATTTAGTTATCAACAGATAATGTATTATCAGAAATAATTAATAATTGATATTTTGGTTACCAATATTACTTTGTTACATTAAAGTCTGATATTAGCATCACAAGTATTAATAACTTAGCTCAGCTGTACAAAATTATTTTTTACTTCTGGAATTTTACCTCAATGATAGTCGAATCTACATATCAAAGCTAGTGATGTGAAAGACATTTTTCCCAGAACTACTGACTTTGGCATACAAGGATTCTTGCATGTGTACACAGGAACACAGATATTTAATGTGACTATAGCAAAATGCACTGCTATGTCTTATGTGTGAACCAGTTTTCAGGATTTTTGTACAAAAAAAAAGGTATTCTCAACTTCAAGGAAATACCTTTGGCTTGGGAGCTTCAGATATTTGGGTGGTAGTGTCCTATTCTAAGTAGGAGTTTGGAGACGCTATGCAACTCTAGGTACAAAATAGTTGAATCTGCTTGGGTGACTTAATATAAAAATATGAAAAATATCATCCAGATTTTGAAATGATATTGCTCTTCCTCAGAACTTAGAGGTATTAGGAAGCATCTGTAAATAAGGTCTCACAAAACATCTAGGAATTACCGTGTCCATTCTATTAGGGAAGAAAAAACAACAATAACAATACAACACTAAGAAATCCCATTTGTTCAAGAATATGAAAACATTTTTGCAGCTGAGAATAAAAACTTCCTGAGCCCAAAATATTATTTTCTTATATTATTGCATATTTGGATATTTAGATACATTGTCAATGTTTGAATATTGTATTTTATACATTTTCTACAGGTCCCTATTTGGATCTGTTTATAATATATTTTTCCCTGTTTCATTTTCAAGTTCAAAGTATAGATCAAGAATCTATTGCACAAAGAGCAGAGAATTAATCCCTGGCCCCAAAAACCACCATCTAAATTCAGTTATCTGAAAATTAATATATAACAGATAATTCTCCTTACCTATTCGTGCTTTCTTACACCTTCCATGTTTGTCCTTCATAAGTTCTTCTTTTGAGATATCATATTTCAACAACTCAAAAGAATGTAGGAACTAAATAATAATAATAATAATAATAATAATAATAATAAATAATAATAATAATAATAATAATAAAGTGCATATACATGCTTAAAAACCTCACTGTCTTACTTTATTCTTGGTCGGATAAAAATGTAATAAAACAGATAAAAATTAATAGATAGTACCCAATTACATTTGAGAGATTTGGAACAGCCTGAAATATACTGACAGTATTCTGAGAAGCTGTTACAGAAATTGTTCATATCATGGCAAGAAATATTAAGAATACAGATGAGATATTTGTCTACTTTGATGATAAAAAATCCATTATTTTAGAGTATGGTCTGATTCAAACAATTTATATAAATTAAAATAACACGGTGCTTTTGATCAGTTTGTTGATTTTGCTTTAAACCTACCATCAACTTCTAAGTAAGAACATTACTGAAATGAAAATAAAGAAGACTCTCTGACAAAAAATCGAAATTAAATTTACAGGCATCTCAAAAATTACTTCAGCCAGATCAAACTGGAAACTTACAGGTCAATAGTTTGATTTAGACTTTCCTGCCTTCGTCCCCTGTCCACACAGTTAGAATTGCTAAAAGATCAGAAGCATTGCAGAGTTATTATTGTGGCCATGGGGAGGCATTTTCAGCATCTCAGATTAAAAGCAGAAATCATTTGGAAATCATTAATTTCTTTTTGATGTTAACTGATCTGAATCTTTAGTACCATTTGAACAGTATTTTATTGTAGTATAATATTCATGATTCGCAAAAAGTCTGTACAAGTAGGAAAAGCATTTGAGACTGCCGTGGTATTTTTATGAGTGAAAGATGTGTATCTCCATTCAGAGTTTCAACAGTGGTCATGTGCATAAATTTATATTTCAGGTAGTTTGATATTTTTATTTTCTAGTTGCTAGGCATTTGTTTGTTTGTTTGCTTGCTTGCTTAACTTCAGAGAAGAAAGTGTGATGCTGCCTTTAATGACTGAAAAAGTAGTCATTAAATTTTTGTGGGTTTGCTCTAGAACATGTATCTCCTGATTTATACCAAAAGTCAAATCAAAACTAATTTCTGATTCATTACTTAATATGTGTGGGCTTTGAGGAGGATAAACTCCAGTGAACACTGTTTTTAATCATTCCTATGAACATGTGCTTCTATATAGTCTGTTTTGTTTAGTTTAGTTTAGTTTTGTTTTATTTAATTCTGGGGGAAAAAATGGCAGCTTTGGCCGACTTTTTTGTGTATTTATTACAGGGTTACAACATATGTGCAGAGAACAGAGTCAAGTAAGGGAGTAAAAATAAATTTTCCATTTCCACGAATCAAACTTTGGACTGTAGTAAGCAGTTTCTTCCTTGTACATTCTTCTGCCTCTGACCTGCTCTTTTTTTTTCCTGGCTGACAAATTGGTTGATTGGTTGACTTGTGTACATTTACCTTTGAGAAGATGCCAGCACGTCCCACAGCTCCTATCTTATTTGTATAGTTAAAGAAACCAACATTTCCTTCTGTGGATCCATAGAATTCAAATATTTTAATTGGGCCAAACCTCATCAGAAATTCTTTCCAGACAGCAGGTCTTATACCATTTCCTAGAGCAATGCGTACTTTGTGAACTCTGTCCCCTTCTTTCTGTGAAGAGCAAAAAAGAAACATTCTGCAGCTGAGAAAGGGGATTTTAAATACCTCTAGAGATCTAAAATTTTCTATAGAAGATGAAAAATACCACTTTGACTAAAATACTTCAAAGGAAGATATTAGTTCTGTAAAAATAGAACAGAAAAACATCAGAATTAGTTTGCCTGAGGTTGAAGGACTTTCTTAAGGCAAGAACTTTATTTTTGTAGTTCACCTTTGTTTTTTTCACTTAGAAATACAGTGCTTGTGTGACTGAGCACTGGAACAGGTTGCACAAACAGCTTGTGGAGACTCCGTCCTTGGAAAACTGAAAAAGTCATCTGGACAACATGCTGGACAACCTTACAACGTTTCCCTACTTGAGCAGGGGGTTTTGACCAGGTGACCTCCAGAGGTCCCTTCCAACCTCATCTATTCTGTGATTCTGTGAAATTCAGTAACTGATGTGTATATTACAAAGTTTAAAAGACTCATTTTATCTTGAAAAAAGTATTATTATTTTTTTTAGTATGTTCAATATCACTACGTTTAGTATGTTCAATATCATTGGATCACATGGAAATTATTTTCTGAAACAACTGCATAGGTAACATCCTACCTTAGAAAAAAACTATGACACATTATGGTTGATTCTACACATGAAAGGCTCAACATAAACCAGCAGTGTGCACTTGCAGCCCAGAAGACCGATTCTGTCCTGGGCTGCATCAAAAGGGGTGTGACCAACAGGTCAAGGGAGGTGACTATCCTGCTCTACTCTGCGAGTGAGGGCCCACTTGGAGTACTGCCCCCAGGTTTGGGGCACCCAGCATAAGAAGGATGTAGACGTGTTAGAGTGAGTCCAGAAGAGGGCCACAAAGATGATCAGAGGGCTGGATCACCTCTCCTGTGAAGACAGACTGAGAGAGCTGGGGATGTTCAGCCTGGAGAAGAGAAGGCTACAGGGAAACTTCATTGTGGCCTTTCAGTACTTAAAGGGGGCTAACAAAAAGGATGGAGGAGGACTCTTTACTTGGCTAAATAATGATAGGACAAGGGGGAATGGTCTAAAAGAGGACCTAACTAAAAGAGGATAGATTTAGATTAGACATTAAGAGGACATTCTTCATTGTGAAGGTAGTGAGGAACTGGAACAGGTTGCCCACAGTAGTTGTGGATGTCACATCCCTGGAGGTGTTCAAGGCCAGGTTGAGTGGGGTCTTGGCCAACCTGATGTAGTGGGTGGCATCACTGCCTATGGCAAGGGGGTTGGAGTTAGATGACCTTCAAGGTCCCTTCTAAGCCAAGCCATTCTATGACTCTACGATGTTACTTGGTATTAAATTTAACAAGTCTGTCATGTTGCCTAAGGAACCTGGAAAAGTAACATAATGACTTTAATCTCCTTAACTGACCTCATATAATTGGGTGCAGTTTTAATCTTAAGATCAAATTCAGAAAAGCTGTTAATCAAACTTGGAGTCAAAAATAGTTCTTAACCTGTCATGGTTACATGTCAGTTATGTCATTATTGTGAAATATTCAGAGGTTTTCTGCATTGCACCAGACTGCTCAACTATCTATATATGAACCTGTAGTCAAGTATCTGCCTATGAAAAAGTCCTCGCTTTTTCTGGATATATAGGTAGGATTGAGTGATTAATCTACTGCCATGACTGAACAGCAATAGAAAGTAAAAAGACCAAATTATTTCAGGTCCACAACAATGGTTTCCTCAAGCCAAATAAATGTATTTTTTTTTTTCCATTTTTGGTGTGATTTAAAACTTATAAAATTGTAATAATAAAATTGATTTCTAAATAACAGAGTTGATTTCAAAATGGAAAGATGAAATAGTCTAACTAACTAGAATTACACTGAAATATTTTAAATGACTCAAAGTGTTTTAATGTTTTTGCCTAATATTGAGATAAAATTGTTTTGTGAACTCTGGGTTAACTGATGATTTAATTTGATCCAGCACTGCATGTCTGACAGACAAATAATATTTTGTCACGATATGATCAGCAGAAGTGCAGACTAGACTCCACTTGTTAGGACAGGAGTGGAAACTTCCCTGCTTCTGTTTAAGTAGCTCTGCTTTCTTTTGTCATTGTAAAGGTAAACCTGAAAGGACAGCATGGCACATGATGTGATCAAACTCCGTTATGAACAAGTTGGTGGGCTGGTTGGGAGAACTACTTTATATCTAACATTGTATCTTCTTTAACACTTCATCTTCAGAGTAAAATAATGCTGTTTTGTTGCTGTTGTTTGGTTGTTTTTTTTTTGTATGTATGTGCGTTTTTGGTTTTGGTTTGGTTTGGTTTTCAAATAGCTGGTGTGACTGACTCTAAGACTTGAAGTAAATTTTAGAATGTTCAGAGATTACAAGGCTAAGAGGAACTATTATGCTGGTTTCATCTTCACATTATTTCAAATTTTAAAATGTATTTGAAGTTTTGTAATTCTCTTTAAAAACACTCCTTGGCACATAGTCTGTTTTGTTTGTTGCCTCGTATGTGGTACCATGTTTAAAATATATTTTTTCTCATAGGTACATGGATGTTGTATCAGCTTCCTATAGACATGTTCCAGTCAGAGTTGGGTTCTAGTTGCAGGGTCCTCATCTAGGTAGCCCTAATTCTGGGCAACACCAAGACTGCTTTGGTCTGGCATGCCACAGCACAAAGAGTTTAGGTGAAACATATCTGCCTGACTTATTGGCATAAGCAGGTTTCTTTCACTGTGGAAGAATCTGTGTGGTGCACAATAGATTATAGGTAGTACACTTTGGTAAGAGAACTGATCTTAACAGGTCTCTGTATCTACACTGGTCCATTTCTGTTGACATCCTGAACTTCCTTAACAGCTGGACCACTGTTCAGTTTTTCCCTCTTTTTACCAGTTGCCAGTTAAACATCTATTTCACTCTGTTAAATTCTTGTTATTGAGCCAAGTGAAGGAAGTTCTTCCTGCCTTTTCATGCAGGAGAGACCTTTACACAACTAGTTTTGTCTAGTTAATTATTCCTTTGTTTTTTGATCCATGGACTACTGACATAACGTTTGTACAGGCTTGAGGTCTGGCCAACAGCTTTTCTAGATTGTTCCCTCCGATGCCTTTTTGTCTTTGACCTCTCTCCTACATCCAGACCATACAATAATAATTCTCTGTTCAAATCAGCACATGAATTCTCTCAGATGTTGCTTCATTGCTAGTTCTTCTGCCAATTTCTGGGCAATGAAGTTGGAGAGCATTTTTTAAAATTTTGCTTGTACATGATGTTTTCTGTGGTAGGTAGGAATCTTTGTCACCTTCCTTCAGTAACTTCCTAACTCCCAAGTATAAAATTAAGAAAATTAACCAATCTTAGTCACTTTCCACCATCACCTAGAAACAAGCATTGCAACATAATAATATTTTCATGCTTACATGTTTGCTTTTCTGCTGCTGCTCTGCATAGTGACATCATACTTTTTTTCCTAAGTCTAATCATGATTTAGCTCCATGCCATTCAGACTATTGTTGAAGGGGCAAGCAAGATTTTGCACCACACTAATAACCATATGCCTTTTACAAGGATGATTCTATGATCATATTCGGAGTTATGGAGCAAAAGGTGTATTTGGAGCAACTCACCAGGATAAAATAGATAAATGAAATAAATAAAATAAAATAAAATCAGCACATCCAAAGCCATGCAAAAATGAATTATCAGCTACTAAGTACTGGGTAGAGTAGCCTTCTCTTAATGAGTAATTAGTTTGGAACAGAGCAGTGCAAGTGGTTAATCATTTGATCTAGTTCACACTCTTTTGATCACCAAGTCTGATAAAGCATCTCCTGCTTATACCTTTTCCTTACTGACCTGCCACTTACCTATCACTCAGATAACAAGCCAACAAACTTGGTTTTACAGAAGAATTAGTGCTAGTTTGTAGGAATAACTGTCCCATCCTGCCAGGCTCATACCTACATAACTCCAGTAAATGTACTTATACATACTTCAGTGCTATTGTAGAGCTACAAACAACACAAGGTCCAAAATTTGTATCCACTACCAAACATTAAGAATATTATACCATTGAGAAATGAATAATTTATATCACTTAGAAAATACAGATTTACTTGTAAAGGAGAACTTACACTGGGCTGGTTACAAAGGTAACGACAGAGTTCCCCAATGTACAAAAACATTGTCGCATTGTATTTTCTACAGTCATTCCAAAACTGGCTTGCAGAAAATTTCTTCTTCAAAACACAAGTTGCTCCTAGGTGATGAAAACAGATAAGAAAATTCAAAATAGCCGTTAAAATCTATCTTTCCTTCTATTACTACTGTTAAAGACAAGTTATCTTTTCTTAATGATAAATTCATCTATTTAAATAAATTGTAAGTTATTTCCAGCAAGTTCTTTCTTTTAAATGTGACTAGTACAATGGAGCCTTGCTTCTCATATTTCTCAGCAATATCTAAAAACCTACAGTATAAGAAGCAGTAGAATAGAACCTTTCAGTCATCTCCAATTATTAGGAATAGGCCCAAGCCTAACCATTTTTTTTATGTCAAGATGGTTACTGGTGTAAGCCTGAAAAGAGAGAGCTTGCAATGGGAGAGAAGGTAGCTTGCAGTCGTCTTTGTTTGTGTGGGCAGGGAAACTATCTTAGAGCCTTTATTATTTCTGTCTTGCTCCCCGTCTGTGTTTCGTGTCAACTCATCACCCTCAATTTGTTTTTGCAGCTCTAAAGTTGCTTCATGCTTTCCATTCTAAATTACATCCTTTCCTAGAGTTCTCATGCCTCCCACCCTGTTCCTTTTCCATAGTTTTTTCTAAGTGTTGTCAGCTAAGAATTTCCCAATTTCCTTGCTTCTGTCCTTTCCAAAATGTGTTTTTGCCTAAGTCCTACTTGTCCCACATAAAGTTTCCCAGTGCCTTTCAAATTCCAAATTCCTTCTAGTCCACTTTTTCCTACCTCCCCAGTTCCTCCTTGACCCAGGTACCCCCTCTCTTGCAAGACATGAAGTTCTCTGAGCTCTTCAGCCTCACTCATCTCAAAGCCTGTCTTGTCATTCAAAACCCAGTCTGAATAGCTCACCTAAGAAAACTGTTATTCTATTTTTTCTTTCCCAAGACAAATCAAAGCTTCAAACCTTTTCATACACTACTTCCCCCAACCCCTTCATGTTTCTGTTAGGCAGCAGCTGTCTGTTATCTGTTGCTGTAACCCATCACACCTGCCCATGCTGTCCCTGAAGAAGTAAAGCACTGAAATGGCTTTAAAAGAGCTCAGATGTATAATTACCATAGGGGAAAAAAAAAAAAAAAAAAAAAGGCAAGACTCTGAGGACAAGAAGGGAGGCCACATCTGAAAAAAATTTGATTGCTAGTCCTGTATATAAAACTCCAAGAAGACTATTATCAGAATCAAAAGCTGAGACTCAGACTTTTCAGACTTTTGCTGTAGGATACAATGTAATTTCAAGTTAAACTTACAGAACACATGGAGTCATTTCAGCAATATATATAATTCAAGTCATGTAATGTTGGATCTATGTAACAGTTAGTGTCTACTCCAAGCTTCAAAACTACAAATAGATCTTGTTTTCCCACTGAGGAAGGTGATAAAAACGAGAAGGTAACAAAAGTCTATTGGGACACTTAATGTTGGAGTTACTCATCAAATGGAGTTACCAAATGATAAGATGTTACAGCATTCTTAACTTAATGAAACTTCACTTGAAGGTAAATATTACCTAATTCAATGCATCCACCAACGCCAAGAAGAGATGCACTGATGTGGTACAAAGGAAGAGTGAGATACATAATATCCTGAGAAGTTGCTCCACACTGAATAAATGCTAAACAGGCAGATAGGGCTCTTAGATGAGTGATGATAGCAGCTTTTGGAAAACCTGCCAAAGGGAGAAGAGCAAATAATTATAAATATAGTGCTTGCATTAATAATTTTGCTGCAAACATAGAATTATGTTTGGAATATATTGGGAGAGTTGTCTTTTCTTCTTAGTCTTTGTCTGTCCTGTCTTTCAGTCTTCACTTCATATCTCCTTAGCCTCTCAGCTTCTCTAAGACTATTTGATCCTGTTTGATCCTGTCCTCTTCTTGACCTGGGGAGGAAAGTCCATACCTGTCACAGACCAGTGGAGACCAACTGTGTACGCAGTGTTCCCTTGACACAAAGAAAGAAATGAAAAGGTTCTGAAGAGTCCTTGTGTCTTGTATCCTCAGCTTCTATTTGCAGTAAGAGTAACTTTTATTATGAACTTGTTTGGCTTGACTAGAGGAAGGATTCTTCTTTCCTTCCCGGTGATGGAAACTGAAACTTCACTAGTCAGGTCAGTCACAGAGGAAAAGTTTCCTCCCGAAGCTTAAGCACTTGTGGTGGCTGTATTTCTTTCTAGTCTGGACTTGTGAAATTCTGTTACTATGAACTGACAGCAGCTATTAGAGACTGACTTTACTGCCCTTCCTTTTAAGAAATCAAGTTCAGGCATGGAACATCTATATGAAATTTCACTAACTAGTATTATGTCATTGTTATGCCAAAGTAAAAATGGCCTAAAGTGTACGACACTTTTAACTAAACAAATGCCTCCATATCTTGACTGCAAAATTCAAGTTCTGTCTTTTTGTGTGCCTGTCTTGCTTCTAAATTATACCAAATGAAGTTTTTGAAGCTGCAGTTGTACGTTGGTTTACACATTCTCACCTGTACTTCCTGATGTGAAAATATACATGGCTGTGCATCTTCCGTTATTGACAGCTCTAAGGTGAGATGGAACAGGGTGATCAGGAACCTTGTCTAGCTTGTCCAAGATAGTGCCAACATGCTGGAAAGGAGAACTGGTGCTCATCAGCCAGACATTAACATTGTTTTCCAAGAGATGAAAGATAAACTCAGTCTCTATTGATCCCAAACAATCTGTCAAGTTAAATAAATAAATAAAAAAACACCACTGTTATTAAAATAATTGCAACTATAGCCCTGATTGTCTGCACTGGAATTATCTACCCAGCCACCATGTACTGTCAGCCACAGGACAGCTCAACCTATCAGACAGGGAAAAAAATAATCACGATGCTTAATTAAAACTAATAATATAAAAATAATGATGATATTTATGCTTAATTTCTCTATACTTCTTATGTGGCTTTAGTTGTAATAAAAAAAAAACCAAACTGATCTTTATGGCATTAAAATATAGGATTTAATTTAGTCAGTATGCTACAACATTTGCACATTTTAAAGCTTTCAAAGCATAATACAACTACTGAGCCCTCACAGGTTCACATATGTGAATTATGAAAGTATTGCCAACTTGTATTCAGGATGGGAAAAGAGTAGTAGAAATATTAAATAAATTGCCCAGTATTACATAATATGCCAGTTAGAGGGCCAAAATTAAATTTATGCTAAACTGTTTGCTTTAAGCAATGCTACCTTTGGACCACTATTGGACCACCCCTTTGAAGCAGTTCTAAAGTGACTATACATTTGTATATATGGATTTTAAGTATAAAGAAAAGGTCAGCCTTCCAGTAGTCAGTATAGTTGTATCTATGTAAGCCAATAAAGAGAAATAGAAATGCTGCTGAAGTATATCTCCCAGCTGTTCACTTGCTCATGAGTAACTGCTCATGCTGTTACATTGTCCAGTAGTTGGAGTTTCAGTTTTAAGCCTTTTATTATACTAATTAATTCCACATATGTTGGTGTTTATACATTTTAAATTCAAACAAGCCTTACTCTTTCCCTTCCTTTTTAGCCAAATTATGTGTATGTATATACACATGTACTTATGGAGGTGAGCTGAGGGGCAGGCGCTGAGCTCTGCTCTCTGGGGACAGCGACAGGACCTGAGGGAACAGCATGGAGCTGGGACGGGGGCGGGTCAGGCTGGGTGTTAGGAAAAGGTTCTTCACCAAGAAGGTGGTTGGACACTGGGACAGGCTCCCCAGGGAAGTGGTCACGGCACTGAGCCTGATGGAGTTCAGGAAGCATTTTGACAATGCTCTCAGACCTATTGTCTGATCTTTGGATGGTCCTATGTATAGCCAGGAGAAGGGACTGGAATTCCTTCCAAATCAGGGTATTCTATGATTCTGCTTCTATATGGTGCTGTATATCAAGTGCTTTCAGCTTTGAACTGTTCTGATTATCTATTTCTGATAGAAAGCCAAACACAGTAGAAAGTAGTAAACCAAATACAATGCAGAACTAACCTTCTCCTATCACCACTGCTTTTGCTGCACATATATTGCAACAGTGCAGGAGAGATCTGGATCGGACATTGAAGTTGAGGAAAGCCACCACACAGCCCAGTTTTGCCAGTCCAAACCACACATGAATGAAGTCAGGTCCATTACCCATCAGCAGGGCCACAGTATCACCTTTTTTCAGAGCCCCATAGTGTAGGAAGACTTGGGCTACCCTGTTACTCCTCCTGTCCACATCCTCGTAGGTATGCACATTCCCTTCATAGATGAGGAATGGCTTGTGGGGTATCTTTCCCACTCTATGCATGAAAAGATCAATTACTGACAGAATTCCATTTTTTGCCCGTTTCTTTATCATTGATTTTAACCTCTTCCGCTTCAAGAAGAAGACCAGATCCTCCCAGAAATAAGGGAAAAAAATCTTCAGAGAGACAAACAGTGCCAGTATTCCTCCAGTAACTGTTGAAAGCCACATGCATGCCATGCTGGGGTGAAAATAATAGATTAGTTATGCTAGAGATATAAAATACAATACATTAATATAATTAATAAGGAGTTTTAGGAAGACAGACACTGCAAGATAATAAACTAATTACATTCCCATCAAATAATTTGACAACTCTTTAAAATACTGTATTGGAGTTCACTAAAAACAAACAAAACAAAACAAAACAAAAAAAAAACAAAACAAGAAAAAGGGAAATTGTGCAGTTTAGAGAGACATTCTAAACTGAATAAGAGTGAAAGAGTTCATTCAGAGTGGAAAAAAAAAGGAACGACACATTTTTTATAATGTGGCCAGGACAAGAGTAGAACAAAAAAGACATTGACAATTAAATACAAGATAGAAATTTAGAAATATTAAAAATATATGAAGAACATACCAAAAAAAAAAAAAAAAAGATATAAGTAGGGAAAAATATCGACACAATTTTTCTTAATCTGGAGTCAAAATTCTGTCTACAGTACTTATTATACCACAGCAAATCTTAAAGAAGTAATAATCAGAAAGTTAAATCTCGTAGCATCACATTTATATTATTAACCTTGATTAAGTATCCTGCATCTGTAAGATGCACCAAATATTTGTTATTGCATCAGGTGTTTTTTTAACTCCAGTGGAATTTGAGACCATCATGTAGTTCTCCACAGACAGTAGGTTTGAATAGTCTTGAAGAGAATGTGAACAAGCACAAATTTCAAGTAATATGTTGTGAAATTTCTGCATCTTCTACAATAGTCAAATTTCACCTCAGAGTTTTCTGGTATTGGTGATTAACAGCTGTGTATTATTTATATCGTGTTTGTTATTTAAAGTAGTACCCAGAAGTCTCAAACAATACCATGAACCGTTGTTACAAAAATACATGTGAAGTATTGAAAAAACACTTATAGCATAAATGTTATTAACATATTTCAGGTAACCATTGCCATATTTTCAATTGACCTTAGAGGAATTGGAGGCTTTTGAACAATCATGCAAAATCCTTGCATTTTTAAAACATGTTAAAACTGACCAGTCATGTTTTTAAAGTTTGCAGGATAACTACAAATCTTTACATGATAATCTAGGATTAAGGAACACATCAACAGTCTGTGGGGCTTTTCTAAACAATATAGCCTCCACTTTGTAGTTCAGAATTTTTTTTACCAACAAGCTGTACTTTTGATATGTTCATCAAGCTTGTTTACACTTTTTACAATAGTCACACTACCCTGTATAATTTACTACCTTGTATAATTTACTATCTTGTATAATTTACTACCTTGTAGATTTTTTAGCAGCAAGTAGGATCTTGTATATACAACAAAGTATATGCAACATTGTATGGGATAAAAAAAAAAAAAAGCAGATCAAAAATGAAAGCCTTGTTACACACATTGTGTACAAATGTATAAAAGAAGTTAAAGTATGCAATGCATTTGGTATTTTTGTTTGTTTGATCTTTGTCTTATTATATGTTAAGGTCTTTTGTCAGACTAAGAGATATGTGCTTAAAATCTGACTTTTTCATCTCTCCTTTGCATTCTTTTTTCCAAGTTTCAAACAACAGAATTTTGCATGCTCTCAGATATTTTCCATGAAATCTTGGAAAGAGCACTTAAAACATTAGCTTGAAATAACCAAAATAACCAGCCTTGTATTAATTAATGGGTGATTTGGTATTTCTAGTCTTCATTTATATGACTAAACTCATTTTATATCCCCCCCAGAAAAATTGTTACTGTAACAAAAACTGGGTTTTGGCCGTTCTCAGTCTGAAATCCAATCCTCTCTTATAAAAAGGGATAACAAAACAACAGACCTGCCACTACAGCCAGAACTAGACACAGCTACTACATGTGCGCAGACCAATGACCACATACAATGTAGGTCTTACAGGTAGGGGACAAACAAACAAAAAAACAAAACACCAGCACAGGAAACAGTCAAAGAGCTGGAGAAAAACAATCCAGAAATGTTCTAATAGCAGCTTTGTTCCAAACCCAGGGGAACAAGAACAGTTTTGTATGTTGGCCCTGATGTAAATTTTGTGTCCTTGTTCTCTAAGATATCTTAGGTATCTGAGATATCTGGTAGAAATACTGTTTTTAACAGTTGCTACAAAGCCTCTATTATTATTGTTGTTATTGTTATTGTTATTATTATTAAATTATTTTAATAAATACTTTGCTGCAAATTAAATCGGAATTGAATTCAAGAAAATTGGTCACCAAACTCACATTACTTCTTTTTGTGTGTGTGTTTTAGACTAATAAATTGTAGCAATCTGGAGTTTCGTTTACTTACTCTCTCTCTGCTTTATTCCTGTTTGTTTATTTTAAGCCTTTCCACTGCAGTCACAAGGGTTTAAAACACTTCTTTTTAATGAAAACTGAGATCTTAATTATGTCATAATACATTGAGTTTGAAGGAAAACACAAAAGACTGAGAAAGTAGTCAATGGTATTGAAGCATACAATTAACTGCTTTTCAATATCTAGGCAACCATATTGATAATGACAAACAAGTGGAAAGGTTTCCAAATACAGTGAATCCAACTTTTCACAATGAATACAAATACTCTCTTTTCCAAGCAATTGGTCTGCTTTCTCAGTAAAACAACGTTACCTTGCTAAAAGCAATGCAATCAATAGGCAAAAAAAGTTCAGTTTAGAAGCTCATTGGACTGTTTGATTAGTAAGAATAAATTAAGATGTTTATCTGAATGAGGCAAAGGTACAAAAAGCCAACCTCAGAAAAGTGTAATGCAAGCAAATAAAGGAATCAGTCTGGTCTGACTTCAGATGCATGCTGTGAGCATTGTTTCATGTAAATAATAAATAACATATAACAGAAATGCTAACACCAGAATTTAGCTAAGTTTGCAACCACCCAGCATGTGAAGGTCAGTAATGTTACCAAACAAGTATTTTCTTACCACCTCTTTGATTTTATAGTACTCCTCCTGGACACCTCAGGTCTCCTGTTCTGTATTTCTTTAGCCTCTCAGCTCGCTGTCCTGCAGTGAAGTCGCCAGCAGGCAGGCAGGGCAGGCAGGGCAGGCGGGGCAGACAGGACAAGTATGTGCACCGTGGGCAGCCCTCGCTAGCAGTGACCAAGGCTGGCCAGGTGCCCGGTGCCGCCAGGCTGGGCTCTGCTTCCTGCCTAGCCCCAGCCGTTGGAAGGCTGCCATCCTGGCCCCCCAGGGGTTTCCAGGGGGGACACTGAGGCAGCCCGATGGTGGCCCAGACAGGCATTAGGCTGCAGGACCTGACTGCTGCGAGTCTTCGAGATAGAGAGTGACAGAGAGCAGGGCTGCAGCAGGTGTGCCTGCGGGGGGAAGTACTGCTCTGCCCGGTGGCCAAGCTTCAGGAGGAGGTGGGTAGGCTGAGGAGCATCCCAGAGTCTGAGAAGGTGATAGATCAAAGGACCTGTGCTCTGCACTCTCTGGACCATAGGTGCCAGCCTAGCACAGCCAACACTGAGGCTGATCCAGCACCTGTTCAGCACCGGGATGGAAATAGAGAGGGAAGGACAGGGAGAAGTGGAAGTAAGTCACCCTGGAGCCACAAGAAGATCCTTTCCTTGCACCCCCAGCTATTTTTATGTCATAGGTAAGAGGATCTGAGTAAGGTAGACAAGGGACATAAATGAAATGGAGGGAGAGGAATCAGTGCATGAGATGCTAAAACTACCTCCCTCACCAAGGTTAGATCAACAAACTCCTCACATCAAGAACAGCATTAAGACCAGCACTGGGAAGAAAAAAGTTACAGTTACAGGGCACTCCCTGCTGAGGGGAACGGAGGCTCCCATCTACAGACTGGAGTCTATTTTCAGAGAAGTTTGCTGCCTCCCCAGAGGTCAGGTCAGGGATTTCACCAAAGAGCTTAGCACAGCCTTCAGAGCCTTACCCACTTCTTCTGTTTCACATAGGTTAGGTACCAGTGATGTTGCATCAAGAAGTTTTAAAAGAGATTTTAGGGTACTGGAAAAATTGCTGAAGAATTCACCACCTTAACCATTCTGCAGTGCAGCTGCTCTGGTAGTATTTTCCTCTATCCTCCCAGTAACAGGGAAGAAACAGGCAATGCCAGGACATCAATGTCTGGCTCCAGTGCTGATACCTCTTCCAGAATTCTGGTTGATGTAGCTACATCAGATTCTTCGAGACACAAGATCTGCTGGGACCTGACAAGAACCAACTATTTAGATGGGGAAGATGTTTCTTCACCTGTAAAATAGCAGGATTGACTGAGAGGGCCTAAAACTAAGATTGCTGGGGAAGGGAATACCACCAGGAGCGCTGTAGGTGAGTCAGTGGATGGCACAGTTAATGGGAGTATTTACACAGGTCCAGGGAGCACCAAAGTTTTGGTAGCCCATCTGAAATGACTGTACACCAATGCACGTAGTATGAAAAGCAAACAGGAGGACCTGGAAACTTTGATCCAATCCCAGAACTAGGGCATCGTTGGTATTAGTGAGTCTTGGTGAAATGATTCCCATGGTTGTCGTACTGGGATGGAGGACTATCAGCTGTTTAGGAGGAACAGTCTGAGCAGGCAAGGTAAAGGTGCGGCACTGCGTGTAGGAAAGAGATTTGATTGTACAGCCCTTTCAGTTAGGGATGATGTGGTTGAGAGCCTCACGGTAATCATTAGGGGGATGTATGGACAATAAAGTAGAGGTAGTTGTGGCTTTCTGCTATCATTCACCCAGCCATGATGGTAGTACTGATGAGTTATTTTGTAGGCAATTAGAAGAAATCTCTGGATCACCAGTCCTGGTCTTTGTGGGGCATTTCAACTTCCCAGACATTTATTGGGAATATCTTACTTCAGTGACAAGCAAGTCTGAGTAACTCCTAAAACATATTAAAGATAACCAACCAGGAAAAGTGCCCTCCTAGACTTGTTGTATGTAAATAGAGAAGACCTCATAGAATCATAGAATCATAGAATATCCTGAGTTGGAAGGGACCCTTAAGGATCATCAAGTCCAACTCTTGATACCGCACAGGTCTACCCAAAAGTTCAGACCATGTGACTAAGTGCACAGTCCAATCTCTTCTTAAATTCAGACAGGCTCGGTGCAGTGACCACTTCCCTGGGGAGCCTGTTCCAGTGTGCAACCACCCTCTCTGTGAAGAACCCCCTCCTGATGTCAAGCCTAAATTTCCCCTGCCTCAGCTTAACCCCGTTCCCGCGGGTCCTGTCACTGGTGTTAATGAAGAAAAGGTCTCCTGCCTCTCGACACCCCCTTACGAGGAAGTTGTAGACTATGATGAGGTCTCCCCTCAGCCTCCTCTTCTCCAGGCTGAACAGGCCCAGTGACCTCAGCCGTTCCTCGTACGTATTCCCCTCCAGGCCTTTCACCATCTTCGTAGCCCTCCTCTGTACACTCTCCAACAGTTTCATGTCCTTTTTATACTGTGGTGCCCAGAACTGCACACAGTACTCGAGGTGAGGCCGCACCAGCGCAGAGTAGAGCAGGACAATCACCTCCCTTGACCTACTAGCGATGCCGTGCTTGATGCACCCCAGGACACGGTTGGCCCTCCTGGCCGCCAGGGCACACTGCTGGCTCATATTCAACTTGCTGTCTACCACGAACCCCAGATCCCTCTCTTCTAGGCTGCTCTCCAGCGTCTCATCGCCCAGTCTGTACGTGCAGCCAGGGTTTCCCCGTCCCAGGTGCAGGACCCGGCACTTGCTCTTATTGAACTTCATGCGGTTGGTGATCGCCCAGCTCTCCAACCTATCCAGATCCCTCTGCAAGGCCTTTCCACCCTCATTCGAGTCTACAACTCCTCCAAGTTTGGTGTCATCAGCAAACTTGCTCAAAATACCTTCTATTCCTACATCCAGATCGTTTATAAAAATATTGAAAAGTACCGGCCCTAAAATGGAGCCTTGAGGGACCCCACTGGTGACCGCCCGCCAGCCTGACGCAGCCCCATTTACCATAACCCTTTGGGCCCTGCCCGTTAGCCAATTGCTCACCCATCGTATGATGTTTTTATTTAGCTGTATGGTGGACATTTTGTCCAGTAGGATCCTATGGGAAACCGTGTCAAAAGCCTTGCTGAAGTCCAAAAAAATCACATCAGCTGGTTTCCCTTGGTCCATCATACGGGTGATCTTATCATAAAAGGAAATCAGGTTAGTTAGGCAGGACCTACCCTTCACAAACCCATGCTGGCTGGGACCAATGACTGCTTTGTCCCCCAGGTGAGCCTCAATAAGTTCGAGAACCATCTTCTCCATGATTTTACCAGGCACTGACGTGAGACTGACAGGCCTGTAATTGCTAGGGTCTTCTTTCTGACCCTTCTTGTAAATCGGCACAACATTTGCCAGCTTCCAGTCTACCGGGACCTCTCCAAATTCCCAGGATCGTTGAAAAATAATTGAGAGAGGTTCCGCGATGACATCCGCCAGCTCTTTCAGCACCCGGGGATGAATCCCATCCGGACCCATGGACTTGTAGGGATCCAGGTGGAGTAGCAAATCCCGCACACGTTCAGGGTCGGTTGGGAGTTTGTCATCCCCACCGTCCCGGTCCTCCAGCTCAGGGCACCCTGGGTCCCGAAGCCCATCATCGGCATTGAAGACAGAGGCAAAGAAGGTGTTAAGCGTCTCTGCTTTGCCTATGTCATTGTCTGTGAGGAGACCTTCCCTATCAAGGAGCGGCCCTATGTATTCTTTAGTTCTCCTTTTTCCATTCACATATCTGAAAAAGCCCTTTTTATTTTCTCTCACAGACACAGCCAGCTTCAACTCTAGGTGTGCTTTGGCCACACGAATTTTCTCCCTACAAACACGAACAGCATCCCTGTATTCTTTCCATGACACTTGGCCCTCCTTCCAGTAGCAAAACACTCTCTGTTTCCGCCTAATCTCCATTAGAATGTTCCTGGTCAGCCACGCCAGCCTCCTGCCCCGCCTGCCTGACTTGCGATATTTAGGAATTGCCTGATCTTGTGCTTCTAGGAGGCATCGCTTAAAGAATGACCAGCACTGGTGGACATCGAGGCCTTCAAGAGCAGTTTCCCAGGGGACCTTGCTGACTAGTTCCCTGAGCAGCCTGAAGTCCGCTTTCCCCATATCAAGGGATGAGGTTTTGGTGGCACTTTTCCTTCTGTCACCGTAAATTTTGAACTCAACCACTTCATGGTCGCTATGACCAAGGCGGCCACCAATCACCACATCTCCCACCAGACCCTCTCTGTTTTCTAGCAACAGGTCTAGGAGGGCACCTTTCCTAGTTGGCTCCGTTAGCACCTGCACCAAGAAGTTATCATCTAGGTGCTTCATGAACCTCCTGTACTTGCTCGTGTCAGCCGTGTGGCACTCCCAGTTAACGTCTGGCAAGTTGAAGTCCCCCATAAGGACAAGGGGAGTTAATCTCGAGGCCTCTCTTAGTTCTGTAAAGAATAATTTATCGGCGCTATCGTCCTGGCCAGGCGGTCTGTAATAGACTCCCACAACGACATCCCCTTTATTCGTTTGTCCCTTGATCCTTACCCAGAGGCTCTCAACTTTGCCATCGCCGACCTGAAGTTCCACACCGTCCAGCCCCTGCTTCACATACGTCGCCACCCCACCACCTCGCCTACCCTGCCTGTCCCTCCTGAAGAGCCTGTAACCATCTATCGCAACACCCCAGTCACAGGACTCATCCCACCAGGTTTCGCTTATGCCGATGATGTCGTAGTTGCGGGACTGGGCCAGGACTTCTAGCTCATCCATTTTATTCCTCATACTGCGTGCGTTCGTGTAGAAGCACTTCAGGTGCGTCTCCTTACACTCAGCACCTTGTGGATCTGCCCGAAGGACCTCACTGGCACACAGCCCCTCTGATTCTAGCGTACCTTCCCTTAGGTCTTCACCGCCATGCCTGGTTTTAGCCCCTTCCCCCTTCGACTCTAGTTTTCAGTCTAGTTTTTTTAGACCTCATGAGAGATGAAACAGTAGGTGGCTCTCTTGGTCACAGTAATCATGAAAAGGCTGAGATTAAAATTTTTGGTGAAAAGAGAAAAATTGTCAGCAACGTTGTTACCCTTGATTTTAAAAGAGCAAAATTCAAACTATTCAAGGAGTTAGTTAGCAGGGTCTCCTGGAAATTTGCTCTTGAGGGCTGGTCCATGAAAACTGGTTAGTTTTCAAGAACCATCTTTTAAAAACATAGGAGTAGGCAATCCCATTGTGTCATGAGTCATGTAATTGGGGCAGAAGACTGTCTTGGTTGAACAGTTCCAGTTCCTTCTGGAATCCAAGCAGAAAAAACAAGTGTGATCTCTCTAAGCAAGGTTAGGGTACACAGAAAGATTACAGAGCTGCAGTTCGCAGCTACAGGAAGAAAGCACAAAAAAGCCAAAGCTGATCTAGAGTTAAAATTGGCCGGTGATGCTTCAGATAACAAAAAAGGCTTTTTAAGTATGTTAGTAGAAATAAAAGGTCTAAGGAAAACATTAGACCATTACTGGATGTAGCTGGTCACTTAGAAGTAGGGATGATGAAAAGACAGAGGCATTTAATGCCTTTTTTACCTCAGTCTTTAACGTTAATGGTAGGCCTTGGGTTGCCTGGTCCTGCAGGCTGGAGGGCCATGAGTGAA
The DNA here is from genome assembly GCF_964034855.1 of Anser brachyrhynchus. Classification (NCBI taxonomy): domain Eukaryota; kingdom Metazoa; phylum Chordata; class Aves; order Anseriformes; family Anatidae; genus Anser; species Anser brachyrhynchus. The sequence goes on from NC_137697.1 coordinate 44,538,891, forward strand.
GCAACATGAGCAGCAGCATTCCATTTGCTGACACCAAAACTGTAAAGAATCAGATGTACCAGCTGAATATTTACAAGCCCATGGAGTTTGATGGAATTCATCACAGAGTACTGAGGGAGTTAGTGGAGGTTGTAGAAGGACACATCTCCATTATCTTTCTGATGTCTTGGGAATCTGGGGAGGTCCCCACTCACTGGAAACTAGCCAATGTTACCCCAATTTACAAGAACGTCCCAGGGGAAGACCCTGGAAGTTACTTATCTGATAGTTTAACTTCAATACCTTGAAGAATTATTGAGATGATTACCCTGAGCACTACTGAAAGGCTCTTAAATCATGGCGCAATCATCAAGCCCAGCCAACACGGGTTCATGAAAGAAAAGTCTCTCACTAGTTTCGTAAGATCACCTGCTTAGTGGACAAAGGTGGTGGAATTAGTTTCCCTGGATTTTAACAAGGCTTTTGATACAGTCCCTCACAGTGTCCTTCTGGAAAAAAATATCCAATTGTGAAATGCACAGGTACACAGCATACTGGATGAAGAACAGGTTGAATGGTTGGGCTTAAGGGGTTGTGAAAAGGGGCTACATCTGGTAGTGTCCAGTCACAAGTGGTGTTCCCTCAAGGCTCAATCTTGGGGAAAATTCTGTTTGATATGTTAATTATGTGGATGCAGGAGTTGAATGCATCCTTAGTAAACTTGCTGATGATACTAAAATGGGAGGTACTGTTGACTCTGTGGAGGGACAAGTGGCTTTGCAGAGGGATCTAGATTGATCAGTGCACTGGGCCATCAGCAACAGCATAAAGTTCAAAGAAGGAAAACACTGGATTCTGCATCTCAGATGGGGTAATGCCAGACACAGGTACAGGCTGGGAGATGAGTGACTGGAGAGGCTTTCAAGGCCAGGTTAGATGAGGCCGTGAGCAACCTGATCTAGTGGGTGGCACCCCTGCCTATGGCAAGGGGGTTGGAACTGGATGATCTTTGAGGTCCCTTCCAACCTGAGCCATTCTATGATACTATGATAAAGAGAGAGCAGCGCAGCAGAAAGGGACCTGGGGGTGCTGGTGACAGGAAGCTCAGCATGAGCCAGCAGCGTGCCCTGCCAGTGAAGAGGGCAAACTGCATTGAGGGGAACATTAAGCACGGCAGAGCCAGGCAGCCAAGAAGGTGATTCTCCCCCTGTATTTAGCATTAGTGTGGTCTCCCTTGGAGTATTGTGTGCAGTTCTGGGCTCCACAATTTTAAAAAGGATGTTGAGATACTTGAATCCATACAGAGGAGGGCAACAAAGCTGGTAAAATAGTTGGAAGGCATGTCTTGTGAGGAGAGGCTGAGCACACTGGGTTTCTTAATCTTGGAGAAAAGAAGGTTGAGGGGCAACCCTCAACTGCTTCCTGAGGATGTGAAGTGGAGAGGGAGGTGCTCTTTTTTCTCTTTCTTATCTGGTGACAGATCTTGTGAGAATGGCTCAACGCTGTGCCAGAGAAGGTTCAGACTGGACACTGGGAAAATGTCTTTGCTGAGAGGGTAGATAACATTGGAACAGGCTTCCTGGGAAGGTCGTTGATGTTTTAATTTTGGGTCAGCCCTGAAGTAGTCTGACAATTGGATTCAATAATCTTTGTAAGTCTTTTCGAGCTGAACTACTCTATTCTATTCTAATCTTGGAACACCATGTATTTGCTGACTGTATTGACAGTTAAGTGTGAAAAGAGGAAGTTGATTGTGCTCTGCTAGATTATATATGTGTAAGGACCATGAAGAACAAAGCAGAATTATAACAAAGCAAAATCTAATCTATAGAAATCACTGCTTCAGTGGAATAGAACAAGATTAGTCATGTTTCTATACTCTCCTAAATATCATAATTTAGCATATGGCAAACATTTCTACAGCATTTATCTCACATTGTCAAATATTTGCTGCAGTGGATGTAAAAAACTTATTAGGTTTCATAATATTTTCTGATTAACGTCTTTTTAAGCTTAGTCATACACACATCAGAGGACATTTTTGTTATGTACATACTGAAATGTACATAGCAAAGAAATGTACATACTGAAAAAGGACACTATAATGTATGTCACTGGCTACCTAACTGGTTGAGGAATTGGGTAAGATTACATGAATATAGAAAGGTATATACAGTGTTGGCTAGTGATTTAAATCATTAGGATCAAAACTCTAAGTTCTAAAACTCAAAATTACAAGCTAAGTATCTTTTGAATAATGTTGTTAAATATACACAGATTGGATGCATTCTTGCCTTGTACATGTTTTCATTTTTGACAAGAAATGTATCAGTGTTTTCTTGTGTCAATGTTTTCTGAGGCATAATTGTGGTATTCAGTTTTAGAAAAAAGGCCATTATTTTTTATTGCAATTTATTTTACTGAATAATTACAGATTTTGGCTTACAAACTTTGTTCCATTCACAAACTACTTTTTTTAATATTATTCCCTCTATCTGGAAGACATAATTCTGGTCTGGTCATATGGTACGTGGGCACCTTATGGAAGGGTTGGACTATTATCCAGACTGGAGGAAAATGATATTGTAAAACAAAGAACAAGAGCATGAAGTAGATTGTCGGAAGACATTGATGATCCATTAAAGAGCAAGAACAAGAAGCAAGCAGGTACAAGTGAAGTTCAGAGGCAGAGGAACCTTTTGGCATCAGGTGTCAGGATTAATCAGAGCAAGAGAGTATAAGCAAGAACTGCTTAGTAGAGTTAGGAGGAAGTTTTGTATTGTTTACAATTTACTGAATAAATCAATATCCTGAAGGAGGTGAAGCCACTGAGGAAATGGTCATAGGGGTCAAAGTCTGCTTGTCTTTGAAGAAAAAAAAGAAAGGAGGGGGTGGGGGGGTAGGGGGGTGGAGAATTTTGTGCAAAATCATCAAGTTGCTGCCTGTCCTCATTAGAGTCAGCTCGGAACTGACATGGTCCCCATCTGTGCCAGCAACTTACCTGGGCCCCATGAAAATCTAGTGATGAAGAATTTTGGCTTCTCAATTTCTCAGAAAATCCAATAGTGCTCAGAACTTCATGAAGGCTACATACTCTTAAAGTCAAAGATGAGGAATCTGGAAACTGACATGTCCTTAAGGAATATGACGTTGAGTTAAATTGCATGACATATTTCAGGAATGGCCATGGGAAACACTCCCACTCTTTCCCATCTCCCTAGCAGCTAGTGTTGGAATATTTTGTGGAATATTTTAGACAGCCACCTGGATTCTGCATATATGTTCCATAATTTCATGTCTCAATATTCCGGTGTAGGATAGCACAGTAGCTCACGCCAAGATACAAATGCAGAAGTGAACTGATTTTTTTTTTATTATTTTTATTTTTCACCCTGACAACATTTGGCCACAAAATATCTCTTTCATGGTTTTGCAACTAAGCATTCTAACATGGCGTATAAAGCCTTCTTAAGTGCCACTTCATGAAGAAATGTAGCCAAGTGCAAGGTAATATTTCTTCCTTGTAAGTCATATTAATAAATGAGAGAAGCAGTTACTGTAAGTGATCCAAACCATTCCACTTAGGTTGGCTCCTTTGCAACTCAGTTTTTATACCAAGTCTACTCTAAAAATTCTGTGATGTGGATTCTGTTCTCACTCACAACAGGGTATCTAAGGACAGAATGTAGCTTACAGTTTTACTTGCCAGAACTCTTCCTTTTTTTTTTTTTTTTTTTTTAACGCTAAGAATTTTGCATACAGTTATATTTATAGCATCCCTTAAAAATATTTATATTAATAGTAAACTATCTTGTTGTATGCATTCTGTATTAAAATGCACTGAATTAGGCAGGTATCAAAATGAGATGCAGTTTTTCTTATTTTAAATTGTATTTTATAAATATTCTTACAATTCAGTATTGATTAATGAAATACAAATAAAATATTTCAATACAAAGAATTTTATGGTGTTCATTGATTGGTTGTATTTGATAATGTTCTTTAGCAGAAGTATTTTATGATGCCTTTCAAGAAATTATAATGTTTTAAATCACTCTTTCTTTACTAAAATTGTTCCAAACTGGAAGTGGTACCTGTGTCAGTCCACAGTGGTGGAGAGGAAGCAGCAGTTTCCCTTTATGTTGATTCCTGTTTTGTTTGACACGTGTAAAAGCTGAGTAGAGTTGTGGGTCTTACCAGGATGGGAGTGTAAGTATTACTTCCTCACTTCTCTCCAGGGGATTTCTAATGAGTCAAAAAAAAAAGGAAAGAATGAACAAGAGCACCTTTCATCTGTGCAGCAGCAGTTGTAGGACATGTGAGAAGGATTAGGCCTCATGTTGTGAAAGGTTAAAGCTATTTTCTAGACTGATAGCTCTGCAGACACTTAATGAAGTCTCAGACCCTCATGTTCCAATCTTTCTTATGACAGATCTAAAAGCAATTGGATTTTCTGAGCATGTGGTGATTCACAGTTGGAAGAATGTTGCATGTCAGTCTGGTGTGAGATACAGGGAGATGAGGTTTCTGTAAAGAAGTTATCATAAAACAGTCAGACAAAATCAGACCAACAGTTCGGTGTGTATGACTACATCATATTTTTTAAGTTTATTCTACTTGTAGGTCTGCAAAACGCCTTACCTACCTGGTGTGAAACTAATTTTTTTTTACAATTATAGAAGCAGTACTTCACTAAGGTGAGCATGGAAGAATGAGTGATAGTTAAGAGAATAGAGTTAGATAGAGTAGAGAATACCTAGAGACTCACATAACACAAGTAAATGGTAATTCTTCTACAAAACCTTCACCAACAGTTTGCATTTCAGTCTTCCTGAATGTGTCTTTACATTTAAAGGTCCCTATTGTGTTTTTTTTTTGTTTTGTTTTGTTCTTTCTTTCTTTTTTTTTTCCCTGGGGGCTCAGATTCCTTGTTTTTGTACATTTGAAAGCTTAGTATCCACAAAAACTGGCAGCAAGAAATTCCATCACTTAATTACATGAGAACTGTGTGTCATTCTGCTTTAAATCATCCATCTGCTAGTTGTATTTTATGCCACTTTTTTTTTTTTTTACTAGTCTCCCAAAATACACAAATACATTGGATGTTGACTTTTTTTTTTTTTTTTTTCAGGCTAATAGTACCTCTTGCTTTGATGTGGGTCACTGTATCTGCCACTCAGAAGTTATGGATGTTCTTCACTAAACAACCACTGCAGAAGGTTCACCCAATTGCCAAGCCACGTTTTCATCTTTTATCTGCTTATTTTTTTCACATCTCTTTTCTTTCATTGTAAGAACGCCTACCTCTAGATCAAATCTAATCAGAAGAGGGCAGTATTTCACTGTTTTTGACAAATAGTTTCAGGCCGTTTAGTATTTTGAGTGGTTCAGTTTATGGGACCCCCACAACATTCTCTGATTCTGGTTTACTTTTCCAATCTGCATACTGTTTAGCTTCCAGAGCTTGATAGATAGGCAGATTTAAAAATAGTGAACATATTTTTCCTTAAACCAACTAAAAATAACAGCTTTAACCACAATACCCCAAACCAAAAAAAAAAAAAAAAAAAAATCCCAGAGAATTTTTACTAAATCTTGGGGGAGTTTTACAAGAGCACTTGCTACATGTAGTTAAAAGTGGTTGAAGTGTCATAATTTTATGCAGCTGGGTAGAAATACATCCCATTTATAAACCTTCCATTTTTAGGGCTCTAAAATGTCTCACATGACAGTTGATCTACTGTTTTTGCAAGTAAAGGAGCTTTACTTCAGCAAAGGTAGGTCTGGTAGAGAAAAATACTTCAGCAAAATACTTTAATACACCGGAACTGCCTCTTCGAATGTGCTTGCAGCTAGAATTACTATTAGTGGAAAAGTGACGTGGCTCTGGACCTCAAAATAGTGCATGTGTATGTTGTATACACACATCTCTGAAAATATATATATACATGTAATATATACAGCACTGTGTCCATTATAGCTACGTTGTTTCAAAGGGTCCATTAGTCATATGTGTATGCCTGCTTGCAGGGAAAAAGACTATTTCTAAAACAATTGTGTTGGGTATTAGGGCGAAATAATATTTGTTTTGTTTTGTTTTGGTGTTATGCTATTATCCTTGTAATTTTTATTTTTATATCAAGCTACATAGCTGGGATTTACCCATCACTACAACAAGTATAATTGCTTGGATGTATATTTTTGCAAACCTTTTGAGATTTGTTAGTGTAGTCTTCAGCTATAAACTGGAAACATGCATACCCACAATGGATCTATATCTAATAGATCTAATGGATAACATTTTTGAACATCTATGTAGTGATGTAAGATGACTGCAGAAAGAAGCTGAACACAATTTCGGTCAAAGTACAGAAAAAGCAGGTTATCCATGTCTGAGAAACAACCTGTAGTTTAAGTGTCAGTACAAATACAAAAGGAACTAGAGTTACATGATATACATATACAGGTATGATTGCACAATTTATTTTGAATCCTGGCCTTTGCCTCCATAACTGTGAACCTATGAACATACTATATTTTTGGATGCGAAGAAGTATATGGCTGTGTGAGAAAATGAGGGATGACAAACAAAAGAACCCATTATGTGCCTTCCTCAGTAAATTTCTATTTTATCCATGTATGCCTATCTACCATTTACCTGTCTCTCTGTTAAAAAAATATCATTTCACATTGCCTCAGTGTTTTTAAAGTCCCAGCTGTGTACTTTGTAGAAGTGAATTTCTTGTCTTTATAGTTCAATAAAACATTCTGAAAACACTAAATAAAATGTAATCTGAAAGTGTACAAGTTAGAGACAGAGGAAACTTTACATTAAATATACAGTTATTGTGAAGGAGAGACTTTTTTTTTTCCCTGGGAATAAATTTTTTGTCAGTAATGTATACTGGAAAATTAAACATCAGTTTTACCAAAAGCATTTTTCCCAGCTCATACAACCTGGCTATGATATATTATTCTTAGTAAGACAAGCCAGTAATTTAGTGTGGAGTATCTCAATTTTTTAATTGCCATAAATTGAAGCTTTCTAATAACAGAAATAGAGCTGAGTGATTTGTTGTTCTCGTTGCTGTTCCCCTCTAAATGATTTATTATGAAGGGATTTTTTATCCTTGAAGACAAGCAGGACCCTGGGAAATACTCACAAAATCACTTCAAGAAGACTGAAAAATTTCAGTTATAATAAAAATCATAAAACATGTCAACGTTTTTGGCTCATCAGAAGAGATTATTTATCCCATAGCATAACAATTATAGGTCTTTCCTAGAAGTCCTAGACTTCAGTCTACTTAGTGGCAGAAACTGCACCTGTGTCACACATCTTAGTAAGTGCCCTGAATACAGTTAATAGGTGTAAGGAGAGTAGATGTGTGCTACTTCACTTTCTTTATTTACTTCATACACCCAAAATGTACTTATTGGAATGGACTCTTTACACAACATTATTCAACCCAAATCCTAGATAGCTTTACTTTGTGATAAAATTGAGTGTCTGTGTCATTAACAAACCTGAAAAAACACCTTTGTGCAGACACAAGTTTAAAATGCAATGCTTCAAATTTTCCAGAGAGCTGCAACACTTACTATGAGTTGTGAACACTCCTGAGAAAAGTCACTAAAGTATAATATTGCCGTTGAATCTTTAGGCAAAATTGTAGAGACTACCACTAGGATAAATACAGGCTCAACTCTGATGTTAAAATGGGAGTTGTATCATATGACTTCTTAGACGTTTTTATAAATAGTCCATTTTTTCACATTCCAATACTAGTTTTTTGTTGTTGTTGTTGTTTTGTTTTAACTTGGTTTCTTTAGGATGACACATATTCATAGTCCTTTATTCATTTTAGACTAAAATAATGTTTTCATCGTAGATTTTTCTTCTTATTATTTCAGAAATAAAATCTGTTGTTATTGCCGTAAGAAGTCACAGAAATTAGAAAAAAAAAAATCTGTAGATACATCTTAGCCACATAATTCCTACAGAGTTAGGATACATGCAGTTTTGCTTTCTTATCCCATGTCTTGCCCAATACTGTAGTCTACATGTAAAATTGGCTGTCAACTTTTATTCCCCATGCTACAGCAGAGCTCAAAAGGATTTCTCTTCAGTCTTTCTGGACCTCAGGGAACTTTCTCCGGCCCATCACTTAATATTCTCCCTCCTGGCATTCAATAGCACTTCTGTTATTTCCTCAACGAAAGATTGACCTTTATATGAACCAACTGGATTCCTCCATAAAAAAAAAGAAAAAAAAAAAAGTGTATTGGTTTCCCATTTCGATGTCAGAGTGGTTGATTATAGGAAAGTGGACAGCATGATAAATTCCAAAACTATGTTTATCAAGGATACTGAACATCCTTCAAAAGTGAAGTGCCTGGTGATGAAAAGGCATAGTTCATAAGACAGTAACATATTTCAGCCAGAAATGTGCGAAGAAAAATCTTTTTTTTTTTCATATACTCATAAAGAGCAGTACATATTTAGAAGAAAATGCAAAGCAAGTAGCAGGTATGATTAGTCATTCATGCACAAAGACATTTTATATGAGACATGATCAGCCATCTCTCCATGATTGTGTTTATTTTTCAAATACATTTCAGCTTTATAAGTGATTTCAAAAGTTTAAAACGTTTAAATTAAAAATGGAGGGGAGGAGTATTGTCATTTTATTGTAGTTTGTACCAAAATATAGCACAGTATTAAATATTTATAGTTTATTGAACAAACCCAATAAACTGAAGAACTACCATGTGCACACACAAACATATATATAAGTACAGACCATGGCTCCGGGATTCATCTTAAATTAATCTAGTATTTATTTATAGTTCTAGTATCTATTTTAAATCTATTCTAAAAAAAATGTATGTTCCAAGAAATTGAAGTTATCGATTGATCTGTAAAAGACGCTTAATTAGAGATGTTGCAATTCAACTCTCCCAACTATTTTATGAATCTATCTTGTTCTTAGCAGTGTTCAGGCATTTTTGCTAGTCTGGGTAGTGTTGTCTGATTTGGATCTCTCTCTAGGGAGCTTGTGCAAAATCTTAATCCAACTTTATGTTATCTCAGATTTCCTTTACCCTAAAGTTATGTCTGCTCAGTCTTCTGCAGACAGAACTAAACTTGCTCTGTCTGCCAGTTGTGATCCAGCCCTGAGCTTGAAGTCAGTCTCTCAGCAAGGCTTACTAACTTGGGCATAGCACTATACTCACAGCAGTTTCCAGTTCAGAGCTGGCCGGCATCCAGCTGAGTTGAAGCATAGGCAGAGGAACATGGTTTGTCTGCAGAAGACCGTGTGGACATGCTCTAAATACACTGAAGCACTTTCTTCTTTCACATATTTTTGGCATACAGCCTGTCTGTTGCCTTATTACAAAAGTGGGACCAGCCTTCACTGATCTGTAAGATCACTGCTTACCCCTATGCTCTTTCCTGGTGTAAACACATACCTTTTCAGAATGGCAGCTTTGCAGTGAATATTTTGGTCATTCAGAAGCACATCTGAAGCATATATAAAGCATGCAGATTTCATATACAACTGTAAAGCAGTATACTCACTGCTACCACAATGTGAGATGTGCATAATAGAAAATAAATCCTATGTGCATGCCCGTGTCTCTGTTCCCTCATTTTTCTGCAGCATTTTTTGTGCTTAATTTTTTTTTTTTTGTAATCGTGAATAATTCTCTCTCTCTGAAGTAAGTCAGTAAGCCACTAATTTTCATTTCTTCAGAAGAATAGTTCTTCCTACTGGTCTTTATATTTTTTGTGGTCCTGTTTTCTCTTTAGTTCACAAAGACTCTAACATAAACAGTTCCTAATTTTGTCATGGTTTATTTTTTTCAGTATATTTTGTATCCCTGTTCTACTGAGATGGACATTTGGGCAAATCTGAGCAAATTATTCTACTCTGAGCACCAAGATGAGAGACAGTCAGACAGTGAGGTACAGCTACAAAAAGCACAGCAAGGCATAGACAGTTAATTCACTTCAGCCCATTCTGTGGTCTCCAGGAAAGACATCCAGTTGGCCCCATCACTGAACCTAACCATCTTTCAGTGACTGAGTCCAAAAAATTTGGGATGATCGGCAACTGTTAAAATGTTTTCAGCTGTAGTGTCAGGCACAGTATTTTAAGGTGCCATGAGTAGAAGAGCAGCACATATAATTTTTTATAGTTCTGTCTCTATATCCTTACACTAAAAATGTCATTTGTGCTTTTTGGTCATTTTCAAACCTTTGCAGCTCCTGTCATATGAAGGAAGACTAGCACACATTCAAACAAAGGCTGTATTTGAAGTTTTTGCTTACTAGGTTGTCCAGTTATGTAATAGTAACTACTAACAGAAACAAACCAATGTGTAAAACAAACAAACAAACAAAAAAAAAAAAACCTAAGCAATAAAAAGATATTAATAATCTGTGACATTCTGTGGAGCCCAAAGTGAGAAAGTGAGCAGTAAAAAGATAATACAAAACCCAGAGTCCAGAGTCATCCATCAAAAAATGTAACCCTTACCTACAAGAGATGCTCCTTTATAAGCAACTAACTCAGGTAGGTGCCCAGACTACTTATCTGTTATGTCAGAAAAATACATTTATGTCTGAAAAAATAATTGTCTTCAGATTCTACTCCCTGGAAACTTTATACCTGAGTAGGAGTCAAGCCAGTAGTCACTTGTGAGTGGCAGTGAAATTTTCCTCCTTTGGCACTCCGCTGCAAAGCAGAGTCCAATTGGTTCTCATTTTTCCCTTTGTTTGAGGCAGAGGGTTATCTGATTTATTTCAAATTATTTTTATTTGCCTCAAATCAAGATCTGGAAATGGGAAAAGACTTCCATTTGTGTTATTGACTACCCCATAGGAAAAAAAAAAAAAAAAAGTCCTACCCTCTTTCCTTTACAATTGCAGGGCCTATTCTACTGCTACACAATAAATGTAACAAACCTCAGAATCTTTAAATCAAGATTTTTTTGTCTTGTCTTTGTCTTTTGTGAAATCTGCAGTGTGACACCAGAGTGCTGCTAATAAACTGAAATATGGATTTATGCTAAGCTGGAATTATTTCAAGCTAAAGCATTTTAAAAAGCTGGAAAATAGATGCTAGTGTCCCTGGAGGAAAGTCTGCAAAATATATTCCGTAACTACAGAGCCATTACTATAGCTTCCCACTAACTTGAAGACACACAGGAACTGGTATGCTCATAAACAGAACCGTTTTTACAGTCACTTTTCTGACTATAACAATAATATAAGATCTACTGTATAAAAATGTACAGGGAAGTTAATTTTTCATTGACATGAAGTTTAATAACTAAAATATTTCTCATATAAATATACACATGTAAAATAAACAGACAGACTAACAGACCCCAGCAGCATATTACTAATTTTTATACAAAAATGTATACACATGTACATTAAGTGCATTAAAATGCCATAAGAAGTATCTTGGGAATGGAAAAGAAAAAAGACATTGTAGTTAGATGACTATTTGTAGTCAGTAAATGAATAAGGCAATAGTGTTACTGTCTACAAGGAAAAGCCTTTTTCATAGTATATTTTTATTTTTAGTAAATTTTATTTCAAAGAGGAATTGCAGATTCATGGTTTTGTTGTTGTCGTTGTTTTGTTTGTTTAAATATTGCAATGTTTGTTATGGGCACCCAAGTATTGACAAAAAAATCAATACCAACTTTCTTCTCCCACCAAGAGAACAAGGCTGTTTGTCCTTATTTGCCAAGAAAGCCTAGCCATGATGGAGAAATACCTGGTTTGGTTAAACTACAATGAATATAAAGAGACTAAGGAAGAATAATCTGAAATAAATTGATAGCTTTACTCAAAGCTAATTTTGAAGGCATATGTATGTTAGAGTGAGGTTGAAAATCACCAAGAAATTTTTGTCTTTTCTAAATTATTTTGGACTACTCTGTTTTTATTACTTCTAATGCTGTAATTCTTGGAAGATCCTTTCTAGTAGTAATTTTCTATCCTGCTTCATGCTATGTAATTACATGCGTATGTGATTTTCACCCCAAACCCTTACAGTCACTGAAATAAAATTGCTGGTTACAGATTTACATGTGACAATCCTTTTTTTGCCTTCTTGAGAAGACATCTTAGAAGATTAAAACAAAAACAAACAAACAAAAAACTTCAGATGCTAGGATTTGCCTTTTGTAATTAAAAAGAAAAAAAATATTTTTAATTAACACTTTTTAACATTAAAATAAATCAATGCTTCATCAAGTAAGTTTCAAATGATAAAATGTTACGAATTCTGTAATACCTTGAAGGTCTGAAATTAAAGCATCAGAACAGTTAACAGTCAAAGTCTTGTTTTATCTAAGGAGTTTTCTGTATGTTTAGTTTCAATACAAAAGACATGTCTGGAACAAACAGGACAGTGAACAGCAACATCCTGAGACAAAGCTTAATTTTGCCAGGAGAAGAGGGAAAGATTTATTTCACTCTAGGAAACTATACTTATGGATAAATAGTATTTTCTTACATGAAGATATATAAATATATGTAAGACCATAGATTATATTTTACAAATGATTCTATGGATAGTGCAAATGTGTCTAGTCTTCTGCATTTTTCTGTATTTGCTAATAAAAGTTGTTTGCTAAAAATTAGTTTTGCTTCTCTGCAACCAGGTCTCTTTTTTAGAGTTCCTGTTTTGGGTGATCTATGTTTTTGTATAATATACTTTTAGAATAAGTTCTTTTATGCACTATTTACTGGATGACAAGAAGCATTACATGGTAATACAAATAAATTTTTTTTAAGAGAGCTATTGTATCTTAAAACCTTGAATATTTTAGTCAAATGTAATTTAATATAAATTTTCAGTTCAGAAACATGTCTATTTGTTTAATTACTTTATTTACAGTAGCTCAGAGTAGTTGCTTTGTGTTTTGTTTCATGTGATAGCTTCTTGAATGAGCATGTATATATCAGAGTACTGAAAAATGTGGTTTAGGCTTATTCTTTCTATCATGTGTCAGGTTAAACCATTCGGGTTCAACATACATATAGGGGCTGCAAAACAAAAACATAGCAAGTTTGGAATGCCATTATGCATGATACTGTGATCTCATATTGAGCTTTTTATTTTTTATTTTTTTAACTTAACTGATTTAACAGTGAAGTAGCTCTTGATCTGTTGGTGGTAGGTAGCCTGGTGTTTTGCACTGTCCTGATTATCTGTTATGAAGTAGTTGCTTCATGCAGACTCTCATTGCTCTTTCAGTGCACAAATAATTGGGTGGGAAAAGAAGAGCTGGTGTTTGTAAACTAGCAAGGTCTTGTGAGATCTGGAGACAAGGTGTCATTAGTGTATTATGTGATACATTTGTCTGCATTTTCCCCACCAGCCAGTCTAGTTTAGAGAACTAATACTGATGGTAGAAATAACGGAAATAGATGCCTACTCTTATTTACTGAGTCCAGCAACTGGAGACGAAAGGTTCTTTGTCCATACAAAGAAATGCAAATATTTCTTGTACGTGCCATATTGTATCATATTTCACCTGCTTTCATATGAGCATCCTGCAAATTCAGCTAGGCCTTTTCTAGCATGTTTTTCACTTTATATTTAGGATTATTCCCGTAGTCAAACAATATCTTCATACTTAGAAAAATATTGTATGTTTGAGAGGATCCATTAAAAAATAGAAAATAAAAGCAGGTTGCTTTGAAGGATAAGCTAGTGGTGCAGACCAGTATAAACACAAATCCAGATGTTTTTGCAAGTTAATGTGAAGAAAAACTCTCTAGTCTTTATTTACACTCTATAACAAATATTTTACTAGGAGGGAGTAAAGAATGTAGACATTCCACCACTTAGACCCCAAGTCAGAACAATGTCCTGAATGCCAATATGTCAACGTTTGTTGCAAAGTTTCCTTCACATCAGCATACTAGGACACACATGTGGCATCTTTCTTTTTCTTTTCTCTTTTCTTTTCTTTTTTTTCTTTTCTTTTCTTTTCTTTTCTTTTCTTTTCTTTTCTTTTCTTTTCTTTTCTTTTCTTTTCTTTTCTTTTCTTTTCTTTTCTTTTCTTTTCTTTTCTTTTCTTTTCTTTTCTTTTCTTTTCTTTTCTTTTCTTTTCTTTTCTTTTCTTTTCTTTCTTTCTCTTCTCTTCTCTTCTCTTCTCTTCTCTTCTCTTCTCTTCTCTTCTCTTCTCTTCTCTTCTCTTCTCTTCTTTCTCTTTTCTTTTCTTTTCTTTTCTTTTCTTTTCTTTTCTTTTCTTTTCTTTTCTTTTCTTTTCTTTTCTTTTCTTTTCTTTTCTTTTCTTTTCTTTTCTTTTCTTTTCTTTTCTTTTCTTTTCTTTTCTTTTCTTTTCTTTTCTCTTTCTCTTTTCTTTTCTTTTCTTTTCTTTTCTTTTT